>NC_133727.1:2778599-3048599 GCF_048934315.1 Petromyzon marinus
CTCAACCACTCACCTGGTGAGTTATGGAGCCACCCTCACTCAGCCACTCACCTGGTGAGTTATGGAGCCACCCTCACTCAGCCACTCACCTGGTGAGTTACGGAGCGACCCTCACTCAGCCACTCACCTGGTGAGTTATGGAGCGACCATCATTCAGCCACTCACCTGGTTAGTAATGGAGCCACCCTCACTCAGCCACTCACCTGGTGAGTTACGGAGCGACCCTCACTCAGCCACTCACCTGGTGAGTTACGGAGCGACCATCCTTCAGCCACTCACCTGGTGAGTTAGGGAGCGACCCTCACTCAGCCACTCACCTGGTGAGTTAGGGAGCGACACTCATTCAGCCACCTCACTCAGCCACTCACCTGGTGAGCTAGGGAGCCACCCTCAGCCACTCACCTGGTGAGTTATGGAGCGACCCTCACTCATCCGTTCACCTGGTGAGTTCGAATCAGAATCAGATTTAGCGGCGGTCAGATTAGCGGCACTTGCAACGAGAAAACTGCGCCAAGCGTCGTCAGGTCGACATCCACAGGTGAGCGGAGAAGACAAAAACAATCCAGGATGTCTCAACACCTCCAATTTTAATTGGCCGATGGATTCTCTTCCAATCCGATGGCTTCTCTCCAAAGTCGATTGATTCTCTCCCGAGTCTGATGGATTCTCCCAATCTGATGGATTCTCCCAATCCGATGGATTCTCCCAATCCGATGAATTCTCTCCCGAGTCTGATGGATTCTCTCAATCTGATTGATTCTCCCAATCTGATGGATTCTCTCCCGAATCTGATGGATTCTACCAATCTGATGGATTCTCCCAATCTGATGGATTCTCCGAATCTGATGGATTCTCCCAATCTGATGGATTCTCCCAATCCGATGGATTCTCCCGAGTCTGATGGATTCTCCCAATCTGATGGATTCTCTTCCAATCTGATGGATTCTCCCGAGTCTGATGGATTATCCCAATCTGATGGATTCTCTCCCAATCTGATGGATTCTCTCCCAATCTGATGGATTCTCCCAATCTGATGGATTCTCCCAATCTGATGGATTCTCCCGAGTCTGATGGATTCTCCCAATCTGATGGATTCTCTCCCAATCTGATGGATTCTCTCCCAATCTGATGGATTCTCCCAATCTGTTGGATTCTCCCAATCTGATGGATTCTCCCAATCTGATGGATTCTCTTCCAATCTGATTCTCCGGAGTCTGATGGATTCTCCCAATCTGATGGATTATCTCCCAATCTGATGGATTCTCTCCCAATCTGATGGATTCTCCCAATCTGATGGATTCTCTCCCAATCTGATGGATTCTCTCCCAATCTGATGTATTCTCCCAATCTGATGGATTCTCCCAATCTGATGGATTCTCCCAATCCGATGGATTCTCCCAATCTGATTGATTCTTTCCCAATCTGATGGATTCTCCCAATCTGATGGATTCTCCCAATCTGATGGATTCTCCCCCAATCTGATGGATTCTCCCAATTAGATTGATTCCCTCCCGAGTCTGATGAATTCTCCCAATCTGATGGATTCTCCCAATCTGATTGATTCCCTCCCGAGTCTGATGGATTCTCCCAATCTGATGGATTCTCCCAATCTGATGGATTCTCCCGAGTCTGATGGATTCTCCCAATCTGATGGATTCTCCCCCAATCTGATGGATTCTCCCAATCTGATTGATTCCCTCCCGAGTCTGATGGATTCTCCCAATCTGATGGATCTCCCAATCTGATTGATTCCCACCCGAGTCTGATGGATTCTCCCAATCTGATGGATTCTCCCGAGTCTGATGGATTCTCTTCCGAGTCTGATGGATTCTCCCAATCTGATGGATTCTCCCAACCTGATTGATCCCCTCCCAATCTGATGGATTCTCCCAATCTGATGGATTCTCCCAATCCGATGGATTCTCCCGAGTCTGATGGATTCTCCCAATCTGATGGATTCTCTCCCAATCTGATAGATTCTCTCCCGAGTCACGCCGGTTAATACCACCGGCGGATTGTAATATTAACCATGCGGAAAAAGGAAAAAACGTAAAACCACGAACACTTATTTATTTATATAAATCACATCCGCCAATGAATTGCGCGAATGGATAAAACCGCATCAACATCATGCCCCCAACCCCACATCAACCCCTACCTGGCAGCAAACCGCCCACTCACAGGCCAGGCCCTCCGTGCAGCATTCACCCCACGAGGACAGCTGCCACCGGGGGTGCCCCTAGGCTAGACCACATAGCGGCAATCATCGCCACCCGGCTGGCAAGCAGACTGACGCCCCCATCACGCGGGTCCGCGTGCTGAGTCACCATGCACGGCACAGGAACAGCTGCCACTGGGAGTGCCCCGAGGCAAGTCCACATAGTGAACATCGTCCCCTCACGGCAGTCGACTAACGTCCACTCACAGGCCAGGCGCTGAGTCACCATGCACCCCACCAGGGACAGCTGCCACTGGGGGTGCCCCTCGTCCATCGATTCGCCTTGACGCGCACTGCATGGGAGGCGCCGTGTGCATATGAAGGTGATGATGATGATAACGACGATGACGAGCACGATTGTAAAGTTCCCCGGGGAATGCTCCGAGTGAAAAACAAAGCACGATGCGAGAGAGATCGGAGATACGACGACGAGGTGCTCTGGGAGCCGAGTGCTTTTGTGGAAAGATGTGTAAGGGTTAGAGACGTTGTCGTCGTCACACTGACCGTCATCTAGCAGCGGATAGACCGCGGTGCTGATGCTAACGAAAGCGGCAATGCCTTAAACGTGTTCCCGAATCCCAAAGCAGCGTGAATCGCGAGCACGGCGGCGGTGACGCCGAGGACAGCGGCGATAAAAAAAATGTACGACAAATTAAACACGCAGACTTTTAATAAAATACCCAGGGAGTGAACGCAACTTTTACTAAACATCACGGAGTTCGGCAGGAGTTCGGCGGAACCAGGGATGGGGGCCATCGGACTCGAATAATTTGGAATATATTTATAGAGAGAGAGCGAGAGAGACATATACACGGCAAGTTCTCGCTGAGCGCGTGGCGGTGTTCACGCCATTCACACCGTTCGCGGCACACGCACAACGTCACAACGTGGAACGCGTGTTCACCGTTACAACGTGGAGAGCGTTTCTACAGCAGTCGGCGACGAACTACTTCCCCGTGCCGCGCGGCGAAGCGGCTACGGTGTGATACGGCAACGCGACGGCGGCGGCGGTGGAGTAACCCTCGGCGGTTCGTCCCATCGCCATCTCGTTGCGCGCCGTAGCAGCAGCAGCAGTCAGCAGTGGCGCATCGTCGCTCGCCACACTTCAGCGTCGTTACTGCTACGGCGTGGGGGGGGGGGAACCGTTCTCTGCTTGACGCGGCGCGGTCCCGCTCCATGCGTCTACTCCGACCGCAACTGGCGCGTTAAAACGAGGACTCGCCCCCTACACACGGCTCCCAAGAGCCGCAGTTTTTGTTTTGCCAACTTCGTGCGAGGTCGTCCGCTCGGATTGCGCACGCGGGAGGCTCTCGCGAGGCCACGTTGGTGACAATTCGCGGGTTGGGGTTTTTTTTCCCGCGGTCTTGCCAACGAGCGCGGTGGTCCGTAGAGACAACTGTGTCGTGATACCCTCCGCCACCCCCCCGCCAGCTGAGTTGAGCCGACGCGGCCGCGACAATCAGCGCGCCGGGCGACGATTCAATTTGTACGGCCGAGTGTGTGTGTGTGCACGTGTGTGAGCGTGTGTGCGTGTGTATGTGTGTGCGAATGTGTGTATGTGCGAGTGCGTGTGTGTATGTGCGAGTGCGTGTGTGTACATGTGTGTATGTGCGAGTGTATGTGCGAGTGTGTACGTGTGTGTACGTGCGAGTGTGTGTATGTGCGAGTGTGTGTATGTGCGAGTGTATGTACGAGTGTGTGTGCGAGCGTGTGTATGTGTGCGAGCGTGTGTATGTGTGCGAGTGTGTGTATGTGCGAGTGTGTACGTGTGTGTGCGCGAGTGTATGTGCGAGTGTGTGTATGTGCGAGTGTGTGTATGTGCGAGAGTGTGTATGTGCGAGAGTATGTGTGTGTGTGCGAGTGTATGTGCGTGTGCTTGTGGCCTGGCCTGCCGTGGTGACGTCACCGTCACTTAGTGGCGAGTTAAATTCCCACTCACGATCACCAACACCGGTGACGATTACCTGAACTGGTCCTGGGCCTCCCCTAGGTCGACTCAGCCTCGAATGAGTACCTGGTGCGGTGTGCAGTAAACATCGTCACTGGGGAGACAAAGGCGGTCGTGCGTGGTGCTGGCCACCCACCCCCTCGTGTGCCGTGCCGGCCTTCATAGGTGCTCGCTAACAGCAACTTGCGCCCAACAATCTGTTACAGGCTACACGGGGGAACTTTGCCTTTTGTGTTGGGATGGTGGAGGGCTTTACGGCACAAATTTGGGTCGGATCGTTAGGACGCTAGTCCAACGCGGAAACAAAAAAATCCGGAATGCATCGTCTTTTTGTACGCGGCGCAATGCCGCTGCCGTCACCACCGTGATGCCGACGACATCACAGGAGAGTGACGCCATGACAATGACGTCACTTCCGGTGACGTCACCCTTTCGGAACTGGACGCAAAAAAAAATGAGAGCAGACGTTTTGGAACCGTCCGAAAGACGTTTGTCACCTGGGCCAGATATTTTACAAAATGCAATTGGTATAAAAAATCGAGATTGTAAACAAACCCCCCCAAGTACACACGAGCAGTACGTTTCAGATTGAACTCTCTTTGGGCGAAATTGGCTTTCGGTATTTTTTGTTTGTTTGTCAGTACGCCCAATTCCGCAATCGACCTCCCCCGATCGAACCGTTCACGCCGACGTCCCGCGTGCCGCGCCGTTTCCGTTAAGCGCGCGAGGCTCCTTCCCGCGGGGAACGTGGAGCGGTTGTTTTTTGTTTTCCATGTAAACATTGTGTGCGGGGGTGTAAATTATTTCACGGAAACTTCTGACGCGGGCACAAAAAAGAGGATGCGACGACGTCACGGCGGCGGCCGCCGCGGTCGTCAAAGAAAATGAAAATGGCGCGCAGCCACGCGGCGGCACTTTTGGCTTGAATAAAGCGCGACGCGGACGCTCGCAGGAAGTGACCTCATGGCTGTGATGCCGCTTCCTGTGACGTCACTTTTTCCCATTTTTCCTCTTCTACCCACACCCCCTTACCCCCCCCCCGCTCCCTCACCCTCCTCCCAAGTTCATAATTTCGCTGCAGACTATCATGGAACATCATGCATGGGTGTGTTCAACGTCACTACAATCCGGTGTGCAATTACAATTCTGTACGAGTCTAAAAGGGCTCTGTGTGTCTCTGCGCGAATCTATGGGTCTCTGTGCGAGTCTGTGGGTCTCTGTGCGAGTGTGGGTCTCTGTGCGAGTCTGTGGCTCTGTTTACGAGTCTACAGGTCTCTGTGTGAGTCTGTGGGTCTCTGTGTGAGTCAGTGGGTCTCTGTGTGAGTCTATGGGACCCCGTGTGAGTCTGTGGGTCTCTTGGCGAGTCTATGGGTTGCTGTGAGTCTATAGGTCTCTATTGCGAGCCCTTGGGTCCCCCAATGCGAGTCGCTGCGCTTCAGAACCCCAGTTTGGTGTGCGACCAGTGGCTGAGACCCGGATTCGAACCCAGGAATCTCAACGGAGCCGGCTCAGCGTCTCTGTAACCGACGGTACAGGGGCACGGCCCGTACCTCCACGAGAGGCCGCTCTCTGCAGAGCCCCTTGAGTGGCGCTTGGCCTACTCTTACCACGCTTTACCCCACCATTATAATACCTGTATACCGTATATATATAAAATCACCTTCAAATCGACGCCATTCCCATCGCATGCATTGCGTGTGCCAGGGCTGCCGTCCGGTTAGTGCCGCACCTCCGAACCCGGCGACCCGAGTTTGATCCCCGCTAACGGCCACCGACTCAGGGTTAAATGAGCACCTGGCGCGGAGACAAAGGTGGGTTGGGGCGTGGTGCTGGCCGGCCACCCACCACCTGTTGTGTGCGCCGTGCCGGCCTTCACAGGTGCTGCTCGCCAACAGAACTGCCCCCAACCGTCTGTGCGAGCTACGCGGCGGATCGTCGTCTTTGTCGCGGGGAGTGGCTGCGTCCGGCTCAGCGCTACGCCGCGCAACGAACCCCGGCCCCGCCCGAGTTCCATTCCCGCTCATGGCCAATGCCGGTGACGATCATCCGAATCGGACCTGGGCCTCCCCCCCTAGGTCGGCACAGACTCAAAATGAGTACCCGGAGCGTTTCCCTCCGCGACGCAACTTATTCTCACCAGAGCTCCGTTGGGATCGGTTCAACTTCACGGGAGGCGATGGTGAACACCGCCCTTGCGTTACGGACGAACGGACGCACACACTAAGATCACCCCCCCCCCCCCCCCGTATAGCCTCAACAGACTGTTGGGGCAAGCGCTGTTACCGAGGAGCAGCACGGCACACGAGGGGGTGGGTGGCCAGCACCATGCCCGCCCGGCCACCTTTGTCTCCCCATTGGCGATGTTTAGTACACACACAACACCGGGGTACTAATTTAAGGCCGAGTCGGCCTAGGGGAGGCCCAGGACCGGTGCAGATAGTTCTCACAGATGTTGGCCGCGAGTGGGGAATCGGGTTTCTTGGTTTGTAGCGCAAGTGCGCTAACCGCTCCCCAGACGCGCAGACACAAACACAGACGCAGACACACGCAGACACACGTAGACACACGCAGACACACGCAGACACAAACACAGACACAAACACAGACAAACGCAGACACACGCAGACATAGACACACGCAGACACAGACACAGACACACGCAGACACACGCAGACACAAACACATGCAGACACAAACAGACACACGCAGACACAAACACAGACACACGCAGACGCAAACACAGACGCAAACACAGACACAAACACACGCAGACACAAACACAGACACACGCAGACAAAAACACAAACACAGACACACGCAGACACAAACACAAACACAGACACACGCAGACACAAACACAGACACACGCAGACACAAACACAGACACAAACACAGACACGCAGTCACAGACACACGCAGACACAAACACAGACACAAACACACGCAGACACAAACACAGACACAAACACAGACACGCAGTCACAGACACATGCAGACACAAACACAGACGCACGCAGTCACACAGAGACACGCAGTCACAGACACGCCGACGTGCAGATAAAAGATGCAGACACGCGCAGACACGTAGACATAGACACGCAGACACACGCAGACGCGCTGAGTCACAGACACACAGACACGCTGAGTCACAGACACACAGACGCGCTGAGTCACAGACACACAGACACACAGACACGCTGAGTCACAGACACACAGACACACTGAGTCACAGACACACAGACACACAGACACACAGACGCGCTGAGTCACAGACACACAGACACACTGAGTCACAGACACACAGACACACAGACACACAGACACACAGACACACTGACGCGATGAGTCACAGACACACAGACACACTGAGTCACAGACACACAGACACACAGACACACACAGACACACAGACACACAGACGCGCTGAGTCACAGACACACAGACACACAGACACACACAGACACACACAGACACACACAGACACACAGACACACAGACACACAGACATACAGACACACAGAGGGAGAGGGTTGTCTGCGCTCCGTGCTCAGTCCTACGAGGACACGACGAGTGGCCGGCCCTGGGCTCCATCGTCACGATCATCATCATCATCGGCGTCGTCGTCATCATCGGCGTCGTCATCATCATCGGCGTCGTCATCACGATCGTCACCGTCAGCAGCGGCGGCGGCGGCGGCATCATCGACGCGGAACGCGGCTACACTGCGGTTGACGCCGACGTCCATGACGAACCCCATTGGGCGAGAGATTCTGCGGAACGCACAACGCACAAAAGACAAAGGTCCCCCGTGCAGCCTTAACAGACTGTCGGGGCAAGCACCGTCAGCGAGGAGCAGCGCCTGCGGCGGCCGGCTTCCGCCTCTCCCCAGGGGGCGACGTCTGGACACTCAAGGCTCACGTCCACCTGCGGGTCAGACCCGGGACGCGGATTCGTAGCGCCGAGCGTATCCACGGCACGCTCCACCTGGTGCCTTCGCCGTACGCAGACAACCGGGCAAATCGGGAGGTAAGCGGGGAGGGAGGGAGGGAGGGAGGGAGGGAGGGAGGGAGGGAGGGAGGGAGGGAGGGAGGGAGGGAGGGAGGGAGGGAGGGAGGGAGGGAGGGAGGGAGGGAGGGAGGGAGGGAGGGAGGGAGGGGCACGCGAACCGGCACCTCGCCCGCTCGGCCACCCGGTGCCGTGAGTGAAACACCCGCAGCTGGGGAGACAAAGGCGGCCGGGCGTGGTGCTGGCCGCCCACCCCCTCGTGTGCCACCCTGCCAGTCTTTCATAGGGTGCTGTTCGCCAACAGCACTTGCCCCCAACAGTTTGTCAAGGTTATACGGGGAATCTTTATCGTGTCTTCGCGTGGCGTGTGTGCGTGCGCGTGTGTGGGCGTCGCCAGCACCTGTGCGAGCCGTGCCTCCGAACCGACGGGCGACCTCGCCGCCCTAGTCCTGCTCCACATCCATGATGGGTTTGCGGGCGTCTGCCGGGTGGACATGGGGAAAGGGGCGACCACCACCCGCTCAGATTGGCACAGCGATCTCGACAACGTCTCGGTGACGGCAGTGGCGACTTTGATCACGGCGACGATCACGACGATGAGGATGATTATGACGGTGACGCCGATGACGATGATGATAATGACAATGACGACGATGACGCTGATTATGACAATGACGACGACGATGATGACGATGATGATGATGACTACGACGACGATTACGACGTTGACGACAACGACGATGACGATGATTATGACGACGACGATGATGACGACAATGACGTTGATTATGACGATGACGATTATGACGACGGTGACGACGATGATGACGACAGTGACGATGATGACGACGTTGATCATGACGATGACGACAATGATGACGACGAGGATGACGACGATGACGACGACGTTGATCTCACCCGAGTGCGCTCGCTCACCCCAGGCCTGCTCCCCGCCGCTCATCAGGAGGTGAGACTGCGGCTCGTAGGGGCAACCCGCTGGCTCGGGATGTCCGTTCCCACTGCGACGCGCAGACACGGAGACACACACACAGTGACACGGAGACACGCACACACAGAGACACGGAGACACGCACACACAGAGACACGGAGACACACACAGTGACACGGAGACACACAGTGACACGGAGACACACACAGTGACACGGAGACACACACACACAGTGACACGGAGACACACACAGTGACACACACACAGTGACACAGACACACAGAGACACGGAGACACACACACAGTGACACGGAGACACACACACACAGAGACACGGAGACACACACAGCGACACGGAGACACACAGTGACACGGAGACACACAGTGACACGGAGACACACACAGTGACACGGAGACACACACAGTGACACACACACAGTGACACGGAGACACACACAGTGACACGGAGACACACACACACAGAGACACGGAGACACGCACAGTGACACGGAGACACACACAGCGACACGGAGACACACACAGTGACACGGAGACACACACACACAGTGACACGGAGACACACACAGTGACACACACACAGTGACACACACACAGAGACACAGACACACAGAGACACGGAGACACACACACACAGTGACACGGAGACACACACAGTGACACACACACAGAGACACGGACACACAGAGACACAGACACACAGAGACACGGAGACACACACACACAGCGACACGGAGACACACACACACAGAGACACGGAGACACACACACACAGAGACACACACACACAGTGACACGGAGACACACACAGCGACACGGAGACACACACAGCGACACGGAGACACACACACACAGAGACACGGACACACACACAGTGACACGGAGACACAGTGACACGGAGACACACACAGTGACACGGAGACACACACAGTGACACACACACAGTGACACGGAGACACACACAGCGACACGGAGACACACACACACACAGACACGGACACACACACAGTGACACGGAGACACAGTGACACGGAGACACACACAGTGACACGGAGACACACAGAGTGACACACACACAGTGACACGGAGACACACACACACAGAGACACGGAGACACGCACACACAGTGACACGGAGACACACACAGTGACACGGAGACACACAGTGACACGGAGACACACACAGTGACACGGAGACACACACAGTGACACACACACAGTGACACGGAGACACACACACAGTGACACGGAGACACACACACACACAGTGACACGGAGACACACACAGTGACACGGAGACACACACAGTGACACACACACAGTGACACACACAGTGACACGGAGACACACACAGTGACACACACACAGTGACACGGAGACACACAGTGACACGGAGACACACACAGTGACACGGAGACACACACAGTGACACACACACAGTGACACGGAGACACACACACAGTGACACGGAGACACACACACACAGAGACACGGAGACACGCACAGTGACACGGAGACACACACAGCGACACGGAGACACACACAGTGACACGGAGACACACACACACAGTGACACGGAGACACACACAGTGACACACACACAGTGACACACACACAGAGACACAGACACACAGAGACACGGAGACACACACACACAGTGACACGGAGACACACACAGTGACACACACACAGAGACACGGACACACAGAGACACAGACACACAGAGACACGGAGACACACACACACAGCGACACGGAGACACACACACACAGAGACACGGAGACACACACACACAGAGACACACACACACAGTGACACGGAGACACACACAGCGACACGGAGACACACACAGCGACACGGAGACACACACACACAGAGACACGGACACACACACAGCGACACGGAGACACACACACACAGAGACACGGAGACACACACACACAGAGACACACACACACAGTGACACGGAGACACACACAGCGACACGGAGACACACACAGCGACACGGAGACACACACACACAGAGACACGGACACACACACAGTGACACGGAGACACAGTGACACGGAGACACACACAGTGACACGGAGACACACACAGTGACACACACACAGTGACACGGAGACACACACAGCGACACGGAGACACACACACACACAGACACGGACACACACACAGTGACACGGAGACACAGTGACACGGAGACACACACAGTGACACGGAGACACACAGAGTGACACACACACAGTGACACGGAGACACACACACACAGAGACACGGAGACACGCACACACAGTGACACGGAGACACACACAGTGACACGGAGACACACAGTGACACGGAGACACACACAGTGACACGGAGACACACACAGTGACACACACACAGTGACACGGAGACACACACACAGTGACACGGAGACACACACACACACAGTGACACGGAGACACACACAGTGACACGGAGACACACACAGTGACACACACACAGTGACACACACAGTGACACGGAGACACACACAGTGACACACACACAGTGACACGGAGACACACAGTGACACGGAGACACACACAGTGACACGGAGACACACACAGTGACACACACACAGTGACACGGAGACACACACACAGTGACACGGAGACACACACACACACAGTGACACGGAGACACACACAGTGACACGGAGACACACACAGTGACACACACACAGTGACACGGAGACACACACACACACAGTGACACGGAGACACATACACACACAGAGACACGGAGACACACACACACAGATACACGGAGACACACACACACAGAGACACGCACACACACACACAGAGACACGCACACACACACAGAGACACGGAGACACACACACACAGAGACACGGAGACACACACACACAGAGACACGGAGACACACACACACACAGCGACACGGAGACACACACACACAGAGACACGGAGACACACACAGAGACACGGAGACACACACAGAGACACGGAGACACACACACACACACAGCGACACGGAGACACACACACACACACACAGCGACACGGAGACACACACACACACACAGACACAGAGACACACACAGAGAGACACGGAGACACACACACACACAGAGACACGTCTGAGACACGGCTAGAGAGAGTGTGAGCGTGAGGGTGAGCGTGAGGGTGAGCGTGAAGGTGAGCGTGAGGGTGAGCGTGAGGGCTAGAGAGAGGGTGAGCATGAGGGTGAGCGTGAGCGTGAGGGTGAGCGTGAGGGTGAGCGTGAGGGTGAGCGTGAGGGTGAGCGTGAGGGTGAGCGTGAGCGTGAGGGTGAGCGTGAGTGTGAGCGAGACCTCAGGGCTGGGCTGGTGATGGAGCCGCCTGTCTCGACGTCTGCAGGGACGAGGCACGTGGGGAATGAGCAGCCATCTCCCAGACTAGGCACACAACAACAACAACATCAACAACATCAACAACAACATCAACAACAACATAAACAACATCATCAACAACAGCATCATCAACAACAACATCAACAACAACATCAACAACACCATCAACAACATCATCAACATCAACAACATCAACATTAACAACAAAACATCAACAACAACATCAACAAAAACATCAACAACAACAACATCAACAACATCAACAACATCAACAACATCAACAACAACAAAAACATCAACATCATCAACAACAACATCAACAACAACATCAACATCAACAACAACATCAACAACATCAACAACAACATCAACAACATCAACAACAGCATCATCAACAACATCAACAACAACATCAACAACAACATCAACAACATCAACAACAACATCATCAACATCATCAACAACATCATCATCATCAACAACATCATCAACAACATCATCAACAACAACATCAACATCATCAACAACATCAACAAGAACATCAACAAAAACATCATCAAAAAGAACAACATCAACAACAACATCAACAACATCATCAACATCATCATCAACATTAACAACAAAACATCAACAACAACATCAACAAAAACATCAACAACAACATCAACAACAACATCAACAACAACATCAACAACATCAACAACATCATCAACATCAACAACATCATCATCAACATTAACAACAAAACATCAACAACAACATCAACAAAAACATCAACAACAACATCAACAACAACAACATCAACAACAACATCAACAACAACATCAACAACAACAACATCAACAACATTAACATCAACAAAAACATCATCAACAAGAACAACATCAACAACATCAACAACAACATCAACAACATCAACAACAACATCAACAACATCAACAACATCATAAACAACATCAACAACATCAACATCATCAACATCAACAACATCAACAACATAAACAAGAACAACATCAACAACATCATCAACAACAACAACATCATCAACAACATCATCAACAACATCAACATCATCAACATCAACATCATCAACATCAACAACATCAACAACATCAACGACATCAACGACATCAACATCATCAACATCAACAACATCATCATCAACAACATCAACAACATCAACAACAACAACAACATCGTCGTCAACATCGTCCTGCTGGGTACGGGCAGGATCCAGTACCTGCCCTGGTCCCCAAACACCTGCTCTCATGTATGAGTGTGAGTTAGTGAGTGAGTGTGAGTGAGTGTGAGTGAGTGTGAGCGAGTGCGAGTGAGCGAGTGTGAGTGAGTGAGTGTGAGTGTGAGTGAGTGAGAGTGAGTGAGTAATTGTCAGTGAGTGTGAGTGTCAGTGAGTGTGAGCGAGTGAGTGTGAGAGCGAGTGTGATTGTCAGTGAGTGTGATTGTCAGTGAGTGAGTGTGAGCGAGCGAGTGAGTGAGTGTGAGCGAGCGAGTGAGTGTGAGTGAGTGGTAGTGAGTGTGAGCGAGGTCCCACCTGCTGGGTAGGGGCAGGATCCAGTACCTGGCCTGGTCCCCAAACACCTGCTCTCATGTGTGAGTGTTAGTGTGAGTTAGTGAGTGAGTGTGAGTGAGTGTGAGTGAGTGTGAGCGAGTGCGAGTGAGCGAGTGTGAGTGAGTGAGTGTGAGTGTGAGTGCGAGTGAGTGAGTGAGAGTGAGTGAGTAATTGTCAGTGAGTGTGAGTGTCAGTGAGTGTGAGCGAGTGAGTGTGAGAGCGAGTGAGTGTGAGAGTGAGTGTGATTGTCAGTGAGTGTGATTGTCAGTGAGTGAGTGTGAGCGAGCGAGTGAGTGAGTGTGAGCGAGCGAGTGAGTGAGTGTGAGCGAGCGAGTGAGTGTGAGTGAGTGGTAGTGAGTGTGAGCGAGGTCCCACCTGCTGGGTACGGGCAGGATCCAGTACCTGGCCTGGTCCCCAAACACCTGCTCTCATGTGTGAGTGTTAGTGTGAGTTAGTGAGTGAGTGAGTGTGAGCGAGCGAGTGAGTTAGTGAGTGTGAGCGAGTGGTAGTGATTGTGAGCGAGGTCCCACCTGCTGGGTACGGGCAGGATCCAGTACCTGGCCTGGTCCCCAAACACCTGCTCTCATGTGTTAGTGTTAGTGTAAGTGTTAGTGTGAGTTAGTGAGTGAGTGAGTGTGAGTGAGTGAGTGTGAGTGCGAGTGAGCGAGTGGTAGTGAGTGCGAGTGAGCGAGTGGTAGCGAGTGCGAGCGAGGTCCCACCTGCTGGGTACGGGCAGGATCCAGTACCTGGCCTGGTCCCCAAACACCTGCTCTCATGTGTGAGTGTTAGTGTGAGTTAGTGAGTGAGTGTGAGCGAGCGAGTGAGTTAGTGAGTGTGAGTGAGTGGTAGTGATTGTGAGCGAGGTCCCACCTGCTGGGTACAGGCAGGATCCAGTACCTGGCCTGGTCCCCAAACACCTGCTCTCATGTGTTAGTGTTAGTGTGAGTTAGTGAGTGAGTTAGTGAGTTAGTGAGTGTTAGTGAGTGTGAGCGAGGTCCCACCTGCTGGGTACGGGCAGGATCCAGTACCTGGCCTGGTCCCCAAACACCTGCTCTCATGTGTGAGTGTTAGTGTGAGTGAGTGTGAGTGTTAGTGTGAGCGAGCGTTAGTGTGAGTGAGTGTGAGTGTTAGTGTGAGTGAGTGTTAGTGAGTGTTAGTGAGTGTGAGCGAGGTCCCACCTGCTGGGTACGGGCAGGATCCAGTACCTGGCCTGGTCCCCAAACACCTGCTCTCATGTGTGAGTGTTAGTGTGAGTGAGTGTGAGTGCGAGTGAGTGTTAGTGAGTGAGTTAGTGAGTGTGAGTGAGTGAGTGTGAGTGTTAGTGTGAGTTAGTGAGTGTTAGTGAGTGTGAGCGAGGTCCCACCTGCTGGGTAGGGGCAGGATCCAGTACCTGGCCTGGTCCCCAAACACCTGCTCTCATGTGTGAGTGTTAGTGTGAGTGAGTGTGAGTGTTAGTGTGAGTTAGTGAGTGTTAGTGAGTGTGAGCGAGGTCCCACCTGCTGGGTACGGGCAGGATCCAGTACCTGGCCTGGTCCCCAAACACCTGCTCTCATGTGTGAGTGTTAGTGTGAGTGTTAGTGTGAGTGTTAGTGTGAGTTAGTGAGTGAGTGAGTGTGAGCGAGTGTTAGTGTGAGTTAGTGAGTGGTAGCGAGTGATAGCGAGGTCCCACCTGCTGGGTACGGGCAGGATCCAGTACCTGGCCTGGTCCCCAAACACCTGCTCTCATGTGTGAGTGTTAGTGTGAGTGTTAGTGTGAGTTAGTGAGTGAGTGTGAGTGAGTGAGTGTGAGTGCGAGTGAGCGAGTGGTAGTGAGTGCGAGTGAGTGAGTGGTAGTGATTGTGAGCGAGGTCCCACCTGCTGGGTACGGGCAGGATCCAGTACCTGGCCTGGTCCCCAAACACCTGCTCTCATGTGTTAGTGTAAGTGTTAGTGTGAGTTAGTGAGCGAGTGAGTGAGTGTGAGTGAGTGTGAGCGAGGTCCCACCTGCTGGGTACGGGCAGGATCCAGTACCTGGCCTGGTCCCCAAACACCTGCTCTCATGTGTGAGTGTTAGTGTGAGTTAGTGAGTGAGTGTGAGTTAGTGAGTGTTAGTGTGAGTTAGTGAGTGTTAGTGTTAGTGTGAGTGTTAGTGTGAGTTAGTGAGTGTTAGTGTGAGTGAGTGTGAGTGTTAGTGTGAGTGAGTGAGTGAGTGGTAGCGAGTGATAGCGAGGTCCCACCTGCTGGGTAGGGGCAGGATCCAGTACCTGGCCTGGTCCCCAAACACCTGCTCTCATGTGTTAGTGTTAGTGAGTGTTAGTGAGTGTGAGTGAGTGTTAGCGAGTGTGAGTGTTAGTGTGAGTGAGTGGTAGTGAGTGTGAGCGAGGTCCCACCTGCTAGGTACAGGCAGGATCCAGTACCTGGCCTGGTCCCCAAACACCTGCTCTCATGTGTGAGTGTTAGTGTGAGTTAGTGTGAGTGTTAGTGTGAGTGAGTGTTAGTGAGTGTGAGTGTTAGTGTGAGTTAGTGAGTGTTAGTGAGTGTGAGCGAGGTCCCACCTGCTGGGTACAGGCAGGATCCAGTACCTGGCCTGGTCCCCAAACACCTGCTCTCATGTGTGAGTGTTAGTGTGAGTGAGTGAGTGTGAGTGAGTGTTAGTGTTAGTGAGTGTGAGTGTTAGTGTGAGTTAGTGAGTGTTAGTGAGTGTGAGCGAGGTCCCACCTGCTAGGTACAGGCAGGATCCAGTACCTGGCCTGGTCCCCAAACACCTGCTCTCATGTGTGAGTGTTAGTGTGAGTTAGTGTGAGTGAGTGTTAGTGAGTGTGAGTGTTAGTGTGAGTTAGTGAGTGTTAGTGAGTGTGAGCGAGGTCCCACCTGCTGGGTACAGGCAGGATCCAGTACCTGGCCTGGTCCCCAAACACCTGCTCTCATGTGTGAGTGTTAGTGTGAGTGAGTGTTAGTGTGAGTTAGTGAGTGGTAGTGAGTGTGAGCGAGGTCCCACCTGCTAGGTACAGGCAGGATCCAGTACCTGGCCTGGTCCCCAAACACCTGCTCTCATGTGTGAGTGTTAGTGTGAGTTAGTGTGAGTGAGTGTTAGTGAGTGTGAGTGAGTGTGAGCGAGTGCGAGTGAGCGAGTGTGAGTGAGTGAGTGTGAGTGTGAGTGCGAGTGAGTGAGAGTGAGTGAGTAATTGTCAGTGAGTGTTAGTGTGAGTGAGTGTGAGTGCGAGTGAGTGTTAGTGAGTGAGTTAGTGAGTGTGAGTGAGTGAGTGTGAGTGAGTGTTAGTGTGAGTTAGTGAGTGTTAGTGTTAGTGAGTGTGAGCGAGGTCCCACCTGCTGGGTAGGGGCAGGATCCAGTACCTGGCCTGGTCCCCAAACACCTGCTCTCATGTGTGAGTGTTAGTGTGAGTGAGTGTGAGTGTTAGTGTGAGTTAGTGAGTGTTAGTGAGTGTGAGCGAGGTCCCACCTGCTGGGTACGGGCAGGATCCAGTACCTGGCCTGGTCCCCAAACACCTGCTCTCATGTGTGAGTGTTAGTGTGAGTGTTAGTGTGAGTGTTAGTGTGAGTTAGTGAGTGAGTGAGTGTGAGCGAGTGTTAGTGTGAGTTAGTGAGTGGTAGCGAGTGATAGCGAGGTCCCACCTGCTGGGTACGGGCAGGATCCAGTACCTGGCCTGGTCCCCAAACACCTGCTCTCATGTGTGAGTGTTAGTGTGAGTGTTAGTGTGAGTTAGTGAGTGAGTGTGAGTGAGTGAGTGTGAGTGCGAGTGAGCGAGTGGTAGTGAGTGCGAGTGAGTGAGTGGTAGTGATTGTGAGCGAGGTCCCACCTGCTGGGTACGGGCAGGATCCAGTACCTGGCCTGGTCCCCAAACACCTGCTCTCATGTGTTAGTGTAAGTGTTAGTGTGAGTTAGTGAGCGAGTGAGTGAGTGTGAGTGAGTGTGAGTGAGTGTGAGCGAGGTCCCACCTGCTGGGTACGGGCAGGATCCAGTACCTGGCCTGGTCCCCAAACACCTGCTCTCATGTGTGAGTGTTAGTGTGAGTGAGTGTTAGTGTTAGTGTGAGTTAGTGAGTGTTAGTGAGTGTGAGCGAGGTCCCACCTGCTGGGTAGGGGCAGGATCCAGTACCTGGCCTGGTCCCCAAACACCTGCTCTCATGTGTGAGTGTTAGTGTGAGTTAGTGAGTGAGTGTGAGTTAGTGAGTGTTAGTGTGAGTTAGTGAGTGTTAGTGTTAGTGTGAGTGTTAGTGTGAGTTAGTGAGTGTTAGTGTGAGTGAGTGTGAGTGTTAGTGTGAGTGAGTGAGTGAGTGGTAGCGAGTGATAGCGAGGTCCCACCTGCTGGGTACGGGCAGGATCCAGTACCTGGCCTGGTCCCCAAACACCTGCTCTCATGTGTTAGTGTTAGTGAGTGTTAGTGAGTGTGAGTGAGTGTTAGCGAGTGTGAGTGTTAGTGTGAGTGAGTGGTAGTGAGTGTGAGCGAGGTCCCACCTGCTAGGTACAGGCAGGATCCAGTACCTGGCCTGGTCCCCAAACACCTGCTCTCATGTGTGAGTGTTAGTGTGAGTTAGTGTGAGTGTTAGTGTGAGTGAGTGTTAGTGAGTGTGAGTGTTAGTGTGAGTTAGTGAGTGTTAGTGAGTGTGAGCGAGGTCCCACCTGCTGGGTACAGGCAGGATCCAGTACCTGGCCTGGTCCCCAAACACCTGCTCTCATGTGTGAGTGTTAGTGTGAGTGAGTGAGTGTGAGTGAGTGTTAGTGTTAGTGAGTGTGAGTGTTAGTGTGAGTTAGTGAGTGTTAGTGAGTGTGAGCGAGGTCCCACCTGCTAGGTACAGGCAGGATCCAGTACCTGGCCTGGTCCCCAAACACCTGCTCTCATGTGTGAGTGTTAGTGTGAGTTAGTGTGAGTGAGTGTTAGTGAGTGTGAGTGTTAGTGTGAGTTAGTGAGTGTTAGTGAGTGTGAGCGAGGTCCCACCTGCTGGGTACAGGCAGGATCCAGTACCTGGCCTGGTCCCCAAACACCTGCTCTCATGTGTGAGTGTTAGTGTGAGTGAGTGTTAGTGTGAGTTAGTGAGTGGTAGTGAGTGTGAGCGAGGTCCCACCTGCTAGGTACAGGCAGGATCCAGTACCTGGCCTGGTCCCCAAACACCTGCTCTCATGTGTGAGTGTTAGTGTGAGTTAGTGTGAGTGAGTGTTAGTGAGTGTGAGTGAGTGTGAGCGAGTGCGAGTGAGCGAGTGTGAGTGAGTGAGTGTGAGTGTGAGTGCGAGTGAGTGAGTGAGAGTGAGTGAGTAATTGTCAGTGAGTGTTAGTGTGAGTGAGTGTGAGTGCGAGTGAGTGTTAGTGAGTGAGTTAGTGAGTGTGAGTTAGTGAGTGGTAGTGAGTGTTAGTGTGAGTTAGTGAGTGTTAGTGAGTGTGAGCGAGGTCCCACCTGCTAGGTACAGGCAGGATCCAGTACCTGGCCTGGTCCCCAAACACCTGCTCTCATGTGTGAGTGTTAGTGTGAGTTAGTGAGTGTTAGTGTTAGTGTGAGCGAGGTCCCACCTGCTGGGTAGGGGCAGGATCCAGTACCTGGCCTGGTCCCCAAACACCTGCTCTCATGTGTGAGTGTTAGTGTGAGTGAGTGTGAGTGTTAGTGTGAGTTAGTGAGTGTTAGTGAGTGTGAGCGAGGTCCCACCTGCTGGGTACGGGCAGGATCCAGTACCTGGCCTGGTCCCCAAACACCTGCTCTCATGTGTGAGTGTTAGTGTGAGTGTTAGTGTGAGTGTTAGTGTGAGTTAGTGAGTGAGTGAGTGTGAGCGAGTGTTAGTGTGAGTTAGTGAGTGGTAGCGAGTGATAGCGAGGTCCCACCTGCTGGGTACGGGCAGGATCCAGTACCTGGCCTGGTCCCCAAACACCTGCTCTCATGTGTGAGTGTTAGTGTGAGTGTTAGTGTGAGTTAGTGAGTGAGTGTGAGTGAGTGAGTGTGAGTGCGAGTGAGCGAGTGGTAGTGAGTGCGAGTGAGTGAGTGGTAGTGATTGTGAGCGAGGTCCCACCTGCTGGGTACGGGCAGGATCCAGTACCTGGCCTGGTCCCCAAACACCTGCTCTCATGTGTTAGTGTAAGTGTTAGTGTGAGTTAGTGAGCGAGTGAGTGAGTGTGAGTGAGTGTGAGTGAGTGTGAGCGAGGTCCCACCTGCTGGGTACGGGCAGGATCCAGTACCTGGCCTGGTCCCCAAACACCTGCTCTCATGTGTGAGTGTTAGTGTGAGTGAGTGTTAGTGTTAGTGTGAGTTAGTGAGTGTTATTGAGTGTGAGCGAGGTCCCACCTGCTGGCTAGGGGCAGGATCCAGTACCTGGCCTGGTCCCCAAACACCTGCTCTCATGTGTGAGTGTTAGTGTGAGTTAGTGAGTGAGTGTGAGTTAGTGAGTGTTAGTGTGAGTTAGTGAGTGTTAGTGTTAGTGTGAGTGTTAGTGTGAGTTAGTGAGTGTTAGTGTGAGTGAGTGTGAGTGTTAGTGTGAGTGAGTGAGTGAGTGGTAGCGAGTGATAGCGAGGTCCCACCTGCTGGGTACGGGCAGGATCCAGTACCTGGCCTGGTCCCCAAACACCTGCTCTCATGTGTTAGTGTTAGTGAGTGTTAGTGAGTGTGAGTGAGTGTTAGCGAGTGTGAGTGTTAGTGTGAGTGAGTGGTAGTGAGTGTGAGCGAGGTCCCACCTGCTAGGTACAGGCAGGATCCAGTACCTGGCCTGGTCCCCAAACACCTGCTCTCATGTGTGAGTGTTAGTGTGAGTTAGTGTGAGTGTTAGTGTGAGTGAGTGTTAGTGAGTGTGAGTGTTAGTGTGAGTTAGTGAGTGTTAGTGAGTGTGAGCGAGGTCCCACCTGCTGGGTACAGGCAGGATCCAGTACCTGGCCTGGTCCCCAAACACCTGCTCTCATGTGTGAGTGTTAGTGTGAGTGAGTGAGTGTGAGTGAGTGTTAGTGTTAGTGAGTGTGAGTGTTAGTGTGAGTTAGTGAGTGTTAGTGAGTGTGAGCGAGGTCCCACCTGCTAGGTACAGGCAGGATCCAGTACCTGGCCTGGTCCCCAAACACCTGCTCTCATGTGTGAGTGTTAGTGTGAGTTAGTGTGAGTGAGTGTTAGTGAGTGTGAGTGTTAGTGTGAGTTAGTGAGTGTTAGTGAGTGTGAGCGAGGTCCCACCTGCTGGGTACAGGCAGGATCCAGTACCTGGCCTGGTCCCCAAACACCTGCTCTCATGTGTGAGTGTTAGTGTGAGTGAGTGTTAGTGTGAGTTAGTGAGTGGTAGTGAGTGTGAGCGAGGTCCCACCTGCTAGGTACAGGCAGGATCCAGTACCTGGCCTGGTCCCCAAACACCTGCTCTCATGTGTGAGTGTTAGTGTGAGTTAGTGTGAGTGTGAGTGAGTGTTAGTGAGTGTGAGTGTTAGTGTGAGTTAGTGAGTGTTAGTGAGTGTGAGCGAGGTCCCACCTGCTGGGTACAGGCAGGATCCAGTACCTGGCCTGGTCCCCAAACACCTGCTCTCATGTGTGAGTGTTAGTGTGAGTGAGTGTTAGTGTGAGTTAGTGAGTGGTAGTGAGTGTGAGCGAGGTCTCACCTGCTAGGTACAGGCAGGATCCAGTACCTGGCCTGGTCCCCAAACACCTGCTCAACGTTCTTGCGCACCCCGAGGTTGAATCCGTTCTTGTCGGGGCCGTGCCTGAAGATGGGTGCCCGGAACGCCTCTTGGAACACCACAGCGCGGGGCGACACGGGGGCGACACGGGGGCGACACGGGGGCGTGCGGGTGAGCGGACGGGCGAGCGGGCGGGCGGGCGAGCGATCGAGTGGGTGAATTGACGGGCGAGTAAATGAGCGATCGACCGAGCGATTGATTAAATGAGCGATCGACCGAGCGAGCGATCGATTAAACGAGTGAGCGACCGAGCGAGCGATTGATTAAACGAGTGGTTGAACGAGCGAGCAGGTGAGCGGGTGAGCGGGTGAGCGGGCGGTGAGCGGATGAGCGGGCGGACGAGAGAGTGAGCGGATGAGCGAGTGAGCGGGCGGGTGAGCGAGTGAGCCAGCGAGTGGGCGGGCGAGCGAGTGGGCGAGCGTGTGAGCGGGCAGGTGAGCGGGTGAGCGAGTGAGCGGGTGAGCGGGTGGGCGAGTGGGTGGGTGAGCGGGTGAGCGGGTGAGCGGGCGAGTGGACAGGTGAGCGGGTACCCAGGGTGGAGCGGTTCTTGCACACGAGCCAGCAGTGGTACCCAAAGAGCGACACGACGCTCACCCCGAAGATGACGCCGGCGAAGAAGAGGAAGAGGACGTGGAACTTTGCCTGGTCGTCGGGCAGGGCGCTCTGTAGCACAGGCAAAGGTCCCCCGTGAAGCCTCACACAGGACGCTGGGGCAAGGGCGCCGCTGCGGATAGGAGACGTGAACTACCTCGCCTGGTGTACCAGGAGGTCGTGGGTTCGATCCCGATGTTAACTACCTCGCCTGGCCTACAGGAGAGCTCTTGGGTTCGATCTCGACCCTAACGACTGCTGTATATTTGGGAGTCCGCTTGTTTCTCTCTCTCTCTCGAACGCCCACCGGCAGGAGGTCACGGGGCAGACCCGGCAGGTGCCACGGGTCGACTGACTGAGACGACTGGCTGATGCACCACCCGTGCCCCCTACTGTGCCAACTCGATGTGCTTTAGCCACCCGGCGCTCCGCTCGTTGTTGTGAGCGTCGCTCCTCCGCCCTCCGTTTCTGCTGGAGGGCGACTGCCTTCACCTGACCAGTAATCTCAAGGTGCACCTAGCCTGGCACTGCCCAGTAGCCTCCTCAATGTGCACCTAGCCTGGCACTGCCCAGTAGTCTCCTCAAGGTGCACCTAGCCTGGCACCACCCAGTAGCGGCGTCCTTCACGAGCCTCCTCCACAGAGGCCGATCTTGACACCACTGGTACCGGTCATCGGCAAGCCCACTCAGCTCCACATCCTCACACAAAGATAAAAGACAAAGATCCCCCGTGTAGCCTGTAACAGACTGTAGGGGCAAGTGCTGTTAGCGAGTACCTATGAAGGCCAGCACCATGCCCGACCGCCTTTGTCTCCCCAGTGGCGATGTTTACTACACACCGCACCAGGTACTCATTCGAGGCTGAGTCGACCTAGGGGAGGCCCAGGACCGGTTCAGATAATCGTCACCGGTGTTGGCCGTGAGTGGGAATCGAACCCGGGTGGCCGGGTTTGTAGCGCAGCGTAGCGCTAACCGTTGCGCCACCGCTCCCCATCCTCACGCACACACACACACGCACACGCACGCACACACATGCACACACACACACGCACGCACACACACACACACACACGCACGCACACACACGCACACACACACACGTACAGACGCACACACACATACACACGCACGCACACACACGCACACGCGCACACACACACACACGCGCACACACACACGCACACACACGCACACACACACACACGCACACACGCACACGCACACACACACACGCACACACACGCACACACACACACACACGCACACACACGCACACACACACACGCACGCGTGCGTGTACTCACCCGCGTACTCACCCTCCAGAACATGAGAAAGTACTGCAGCACAGTGGCGGACACGTACACGCAGTAGAGGAGCGAGTAGGCCAGGAAGAGCACAAAGAACTTGTAGTTGGCAAACCCCACGCAGTTGTTCACCCTAGAGGGGGCGGGGGGACGGAGGACAAGTAGGTTGGTTCAGGCTCACGCCAAAGATGGTACTGAAGATCATGGGTTCAAGGGTTTCTCTCTCTCAGGGAGTGGCCGTGTTCAGGAAGTGTGTGATGAGTGTTCAGGTTGGTTAGTGACAGGGTGATGAGTGTTCAGGTTGGTTAACGACGAGGTGATGAGTGTTCAGGTTGGTTAGTGACAGGGTGATGAGTGTTCAGGAAGTGTGTGATGAGTGTTCAGGTTGGTTAGTGACAGGGTGATGAGTGTTCAGGTTGGTTAGTTACAGGGTGATGAGTGTTCAGGTTGGTTAACGACGAGGTGATGAGTGTTCAGGTTGGTTAGTGACAGGGTGATGAGTGTTCAGGTTGGTTAGTGACAGGGTGATGAGTGTTCAGGTTGGTTAATGACAAAGTGATGAGTGTTCAGGTTGGTTAGTGACAGGGTGATGAGTGTTCAGGTTGGTTAGTGACAGGGTGATGAGTGTTCAGGTTGGTTAGTGACAGGGTGATGAGTGTTCAGGTTGGTTACCGACGAGGTGATGAGTGTTCAGGTTGGTTAGTGACAGGGTGATGAGTGTTCAGGTTGGTTAGTGACAGGGTGATGAGTGTTCAGGTTGATTAGTGACAGGGTGATGAGTGTTCAGGTTGGTTAGTGACAGGGTGATGAGTGTTCAGGTTGGTTAGTGACAGGGTGATGAGTGTTCAGGTTGGTTAGTGACAGGGTGATGAGTGTTCAGGTTGGTTAATGACAAGGTTATGAGTGTTCAGGTTGGTTAGTGACAGGGTGATGAGTGTTCAGGTTGGTTAGTGACAGGGTGATGAGTGTTCAGGTTGGTTAATGACAAGGTTATGAGTGTTCAGGTTGTTAATGACAGGGCGATGAGTGTTCAGGTTGGTTAGTGACAGGGTGATGAGTGTTGAGGTTGGTTAATGACAAGGTGATAATTGTTCAGTTGTTAATGACAGGGTGATGAGTGTTCAGGTTTGTTAGTGACAGGGTGATGAGTGTTCAAGTTGGTTAATGACGAAGTGATGAGTGTTCAGGTTGGTTATTTACGAGGTGATGAGTGTTCAGGTTGGTTAATGACAGCGTGATGAGTGTTCAGGTTGGTTAATGACAGCGTGATCAGTGTTCAGGTTGGTTAATGACAGGGTGATGAGTGTTCAGGTTGGTTAGTGACAGGGTGATGAGTGTTCAGGTTGTTAATGACAAGGTGATGAGTGTTCAGGTTGGTTAGTGACAGGATGATGAGTGTTCAGGTTGGTTAATGACAGGGTGATGAGTGTTCAGGTTGGTTAGTGACAGGGTGATGAGTGTTCAGGTTGGTTAATGACAGGGTGATGAGTGTTCAGGTTGGTTAATGACAGGGTGATGAGTGTTCAGGTTGGTTAGTGACAGGATGATGAGTGTTCAGGTTGGTTAATGACAGGGTGATGAGTGTTCAGTTTGTTTAATGACAGGGTGATGAGTGTTCAGGTTGGTTAATGACAGGGTGATGAGTGTTCAGGTTGGTTAGTGACAGGATGATGAGTGTTCAGGATGGTTAATGACAGGTGATGAGTGTTCAGGTTGGTTAATGACAAGGTGATGAGTGTTCAGGTTATTTAGTGACAGGGTGATGAGTGTTCAGGTTGGTTAATGACAGGGTGATGAGTGTTCAGGTTGGTTAATGACAGGGTGATGAGTGTTCAGGTTGGTTAATGACAGGGTGATGAGTGTTCAGGTTGGTTAGTGACAGGATGATGAGTGTTCAGGATGGTTAATGACAGGTGATGAGTGTTCAGGTTGGTTAATGACAAGGTGATGAGTGTTCAGGTTATTTAGTGACAGGGTGATGAGTGTTCAGGTTGGTTAATGACGAGGTGATGAGTGTTCAGGTTATTTAGTGACAGAGCGATGAGTGTTCAGGTTGGTTAATGACAGGGTGATGAGTGTTCAGGTTGGTTAGTGACAGGGTGATGAGTGTTCAGGTTGGTTAGTGACAGGGTGATGAGTGTTCAGGTTGGTTAATGACAGGGTGATGAGTGTTCAGGTTGGTTAGTGACGAGGTGATGAGTGTTCAGGTTTGTTAATGACAAAGTGATGAGTGTTCAGGTTGGTTAATGTCAGGTGATGAGTGTTCAGGTTGGTTAGTGACAGGGTGATGAGTGTTCAGGTTGGTTAATGACAAAGTGATGAGTGTTCAGGTTGGTTAATGACAAAGTGATGAGTGTTCAGGTTGGTTAGCGCTACGCTGCGCTATGAACCTGGCGACCCGGGTTCGATTTCCGCTCACGGCCAACACCAGTGACGATCATCTGAACCGGTCCTGAGCCTCCCCTAGGTCGACTCAGCCTCAAATGAGTACCTGGTGCGGTGTGTAGTAAACTGGGGAGACAAAGGCGGCCGGGCGTGGTGCTGGCCACCCACCCCCTCGTGTGCCGTGCCGGCCTTCACAGGTGCTGCTCGCTAACAGCACTTGCCCCTACAGCCTGTTACAGGCTACACGGGGGATCTTTGTCTTTGTCTGTGTGTGTGTGTTCGTGTCTGTGTGTGTACCATGGGCAATGATGGTCCATCTTCAAGATACACCTGGAGGGAGACAGGGAGACACAGACACAGGGAGTGAGACATTGGAGACAGGAAGGGTGGTGATGGGAGACAGGGGGGGGGGGGTGATGGGAGACGGGGGGGGGGGGAGACAGGGAGGGGTGATGGGTGATGGGAGGGGTGATGGGTGATGGGAGGGGTGATGGGAGGGGTGATGGGTGACAGGAGGGGTGATGGGAGGGGTGATGGGTGATGGGAGGGGTGATGGGAGGGGTGATGGGAGGGGTGATGGGAGGGGTGATGGGTGATGGGAGGGGTGATGGGAGGGGTGATGGGAGGGGTGATGGGAGGGGTGATGGGTGATGGGAGGGGTGATGGGAGGGGTGATGGGAGGGGTGACAGGGAGGGGTGATGGGAGGGGTGATGGGAGGGGTGATGGGAGGGGTGATGGGAGGGGTGATGGGAGGGGTGGTGGGAGGGGTGATGGGTGATGGGAGGGGTGATGGGAGGGGTGATGGGAGGGGTGATGGGAGGGGTGATGGGTGATGGGAGGGGTGATGGGAGGGGTGATGGGAGGGGTGATGGGAGGGGTGATGGGTGATGGGAGGGGTGATGGGAGGGGTGATGGGAGGGGTGATGGGAGGGGTGATCGGTGACAGGAGGGGTGATGGGAGGGGTGATGGGAGGGGTGATGGGTGATGGGAGGGGTGACAGGAGGGGTGGTGGGAGGGGTGATGGGTGGTGGGAGGGGTGATGGGAGGGGTGGTGGGAGGGGTGATGGGAGGGGTGATGGGAGGGGTGATGGGTGATGGGAGGGGTGATGGGAGGGGTGATGGGAGGGGTGATGGGAGGGGTGATGGGAGGGGTGGTGGGAGGGGTGATGGGAGGGGTGATGGGAGGGGTGATGGGAGGGGTGATGGGAGGGGTGGTGGGAGGGGTGATGGGAGGGGTGATGGGAGGGGTGAGGGGTGATGGGTGATGGGAGGGGTGATGGGAGGGGTGATGGGTGATGGGAGGGGTGATGGGAGGGGTGATGGGAGGGGTGATGGGAGGGGTGATGGGAGGGGTGGTGGGAGGGGTGATGGGAGGGGTGATGGGAGGGGTGATGGGAGGGGTGATGGGAGGGGTGATGGGAGGGGTGGTGGGAGGGGTGATGGGAGGGGTGATGGGAGGGGTGAGGGGTGATGGGTGATGGGAGGGGTGATGGGAGGGGTGATGGGTGATGAAAGGGGTGACAGGAGGGGTGGTGGGAGGGGTGGTGGGAGGGGTACTCACGCTTCGCAAGTGGAGCAGTGGTGGCAGCGGTCCGGCTTGATGAGGTTGCACTTCTCACAGTAGCGGATGGCTGCAGAGAGAGGGGGGGGGGGGGGGGTGGGTGAGGAGCGTGGGTGAGGAGCGTGGGTGAGGAGCGTGGGTGAGGAGCGTGGGCGTGGGTGAGGAGTGTGGGTGAGGAGCGTGGGTGAGGAGCGTGGGTGAGGAGCGTGGGTGAGGAGCGTGGGTGAGGAGCGTGGGTGAGGAGCGTGGGTGAGGAGCGTGGGTGAGGAGCGTGGGCGTGGGTGAGGAGTGTGGGTGAGGAGCGTGGGTGAGGAGCGTGGGTGAGGAGCGTGGGTGAGGAGCGTGGGTGAGGAGCGTGGGTGAGGAGCGTGGGTGAGGAGCGTGGGCCGGACGTGGTGCTGGCCACCCACCCCCTCGTGTGCCGTTCCGGCCTTCACAGGGTGCTCGCTAACAGCACTTGCCCCTGCAGTCTGTTAAGGCTACACGGGGGATCTTTGTCTTTGTGCGTGCGTGCCCGTGTGTGTAGTCATCACCCCCTGCCAGCGTCCGCGTGTGCAGGGGTAGCGACGCGGCCGCCCGTTGGAGGATCTCGTGGCGCCCGTCCTCCCGGCCCTCCCTCTCCAGCAGCTCGCGCTCCGTGTACGGCAACGAGAACTGGGGGGCACGGGAGGGGGGGGGGCACGAGGGGGGGGACACGAGGGGGGGGGCACGGGGGGAAGGAGGCAAAGGTAAAGATCCGCCCTGCGTGTAGCCCACACAAGCTGTTTGGGGCAAGTGCAGTGCTACCCTTCCAGTTTACATCTCTTATAACAACATAAAACTAAATCCGGCTTCGTGTGAATTATAATTGTGTAGTGACAGTAGAGTCAGCCTGCAGTACGAGTGGACTGGTGGCCACGGGAGGTAATGACAGGGGAGTCAGCCTGCAGTGCGAGTGGACTGGTGGCCACGGGGGGTAATGACAGGGGAGTCAGCCTGCAGTGCGAGTGGACTAGTGGCCACGGGAGGTAATGACAGGGGAGTCAGCCTGCAGTGCGAGTGGACTGGTGGCCACGGGAGGTAATGACAGGGGAGTCAGCCTGCAGTGCGAGTGGACTGGTGGCCACGGGGGGTAATGACAGGGGAGTCAGCCTGCAGTACGAGTGGACTAGTGGCTATGGGAGGTAATGACAGGGGAGTCAGCCTGCAGTGCGAGTGGACTGGTGGCCACGGGAGGTAATGACAGGGGAGTCAGCCTGCAGTGCGAGTGGACTGGTGGCCATGGGAGGTAATGACAGGGGAGTCAGCCTGCAGTGCGAATGGACTGGTGGCCACGGGAGGTAATGACAGGGGAGTCAGCCTGCAGTGTGAGTGGACTGGTGGCCATGGGAGGTAATGACAGGGGAGTCAGCCTGCAGTGGGAGTGGACTGGTGGCCACGGGAGGTAATGACAGGGGAGTCAGCCTGCAGTGTGAAGGGACTAGTGGCCATGGGAGGTAATGACAGGGGAGTCAGCCTGCAGTGTGAGTGGACTGGTGGCCATGGGAGGTAATGACAGGGGAGTCAGCCTGCAGTGCGAAGGGACTGGTGGCCACGGGAGCTAATGACAGGGCAAGAGGACGGTGGAGTCTGCCGGCGGAGCGAGCGGTCTCGAACCAGCGAGAAGGTTTGGGATTGGGGGCGTGGCCTCGGACCGTATATAAGGGAGATGCGCGGGAGACTCGGGGCTGTTGCGGTGGGGGTCTCCGCCTGTCCGAGTGTGAGCACGTGGCTCCACAAATGAAGACACCATCTCAAGACAAGTCCGCCCAGGCCGTCATCACAATGATGACAATCGTGCCGAGATCACGCTCGTCTCGCTGGGCCGAGGGAGGAGGCGCAGGAACCCATGCGGACCATCCTGAGAGATGTTTGGTGGCCATGAGCTGGTGAATCGAACGCTCCGAGTTGGGGAGGGGGGGGTATGGATTTGTAAATTACCAATTAATGAGCCACCTGGCATGGCTCGTTAATTATTAACGAGGCGCTAATTAGCATGGCTAGGAGGTGGTGGCGGCGACGATGGCACAGCGGTGCTCACGCCCGCCCGGCCACCTTTGTCTCCCCAGTGGCGATGTTTACACACTATTGCAGCAGGTACTCAGTTGAGGCTGAGTCGACCTAGGGGAGGCCCAGGACTGGTTTAAAAAAAATCATCGGCACCGTGATGGGTGGCCGGGTTCGGAGCGCGGAGCGCAAACCGCTGCACTGCCGTTCCCCACACACAGACACCACACACACTCTAGACACACACAAAGACACTCACACACACACTAGACACACACACAGACACTCACACACACACTAGACACACACACAGACACTCACACACACACTAGACACACAATAGACACACAAGAGACACACACACTCTCACACACACACAGATAAACACCACAAAAGACAAAGATCCCCCGTGTAGCCTTAACAGACCGTAGGGGCAAGTGCTGTTAGCGAGCACCTATGAAGGCTGGAACAGTACACGAGGGGGTGGGTGGCCAGCACCACGCCCGACCGCCTTTGTCTCCCCAGTGGCAATGTTTACACACCGCACCAGGTACTCATTTGAGGCTGAGTCGACCTAGGGGAGGCCCGGGACCGGTTCAGATAATCGTCACTGGTGTTGGCCATAAGCGGGAATCGATCCCGGGTCGCCAGGTTCATAGCGCAGCGCGCTAACCGCTACACTATCGCTCTCACACACACACAGACAAACACCACACACACTCTCACACACACACTAGACACTCTCACACACACACAGACAAACACCACACACACTCTAGACACACACACACACACTAGACACACACAGTAGACACTCACACACACACTAGACACACACACACACTAGACACACACACACTAGACACACACACACTAGACACACACACACTAGACACACACACACTAGACACACACACACTAGACACTCACACACTAGACACACACACACTAGACACACACACACTAGACACACACACACTCTCACACACACACACTAGACACACACACTAGACACACACACTAGACACACACTAGACACACACACTAGACACACACACACTAGACACACACACACTAGACACACACTAGACACACACACACACACACTAGACACACACACACTACACACACACACACTAGACACACACACACTAGACACTCACACCCACTAGACACACACACACACTAGACACACACACACACTAGACACACACACACTAGACACACACTAGACACACACACTAGACACACACACTAGACACACACACACTAGACACACACACACTAGACACACACACACTAGACACACACACACAACACACACACTAGACACACACACACACTAGACACACACACACACTAGACACACACACACACTAGACACACACACACACTAGACACACACACACACTAGACACACACACACACTAGACACACACACACACTAGACACACACACACACTAGACACACACACACACTAGACACACACACACTAGACACACACACACTAGACACACACTAGACACACACACACACTAGACACACACACACACTAGACACACACACACTAGACACACACACACTATACACACACACACTAGACACTCACACACACTAGACACACACACACTAGACACACACTCACACACACTAGACACACACACTACACACACACACACACTAGACACACACACAAGACACACACACACTAGACACACACACACTAGACACACACACACACACACTAGACACACACACACTAGACACTCACACACACTAGACACTCACACCCACTAGACACACACACACACTAGACACACACACACACTAGACACACACACACTAGACACACACTAGACACACACACACTAGACACACACACACTAGACACACACACACTAGACACACACACACTAGACACACACACACAACACACACACTAGACACACACACTAGACACACACACACACTAGACACACACACACACTAGACACACACACACACTAGACACACACACACACTAGACACACACACACACTAGACACACACACACACTAGACACACACACACACTAGACACACACACACACACTAGACACACACACACACTAGACACACACACACTAGACACACACTAGACACACACTAGACACACACACACACTAGACACACACACACACTAGACACACACACACACTAGACACACACACACTAGACACACACACACTATACACACACACACTAGACACTCACACACACTAGACACACACACACTAGACACACACTCACACACACTACACACACACACACACTAGACACACACACAAGACACACACACACTAGACACACACACACTAGACACACACACACACACACTAGACACACACACACTAGACACACACACACTAGACACACACACACTAGACACACACACACTAGACACACACACACCCACTAGACACACACACACACTAGACACACACACACACTAGACACACACACACACTAGACACACACACACTAGACCCACACACACTAGACACACACACACTAGACACACACACTACACACACACACACACTAGACACACACACACTAGACACACACACACTAGACACACACACTAGACACACACACTAGACACACACACACACTAGACACACACACACACTAGACACACACACACACACTAGACACACACACTAGACACACACACACTAGACACACACACACTAGACACACACACTAGACACACACTAGACACACACACACTAGACACACACACACTAGACACACACACACTAGACACACACACACTAGACACACACACTAGACACACACTAGACACACACACACTAGACACACACACACTAGACACACACACACTAGACACACACACACTAGACACACACACACTACACACACACACTAGACACTCACACACACTAGACACACACACAAGACACACACACACACTAAACACACACACACTAGACACACACACTAGACACACACACTAGACACACACACACTAGACACACACTAGACACACACACACACTAGACACACACACACACTAGACACACACACACTAGACACACACACACTATACACACACACACTAGACACTCACACACACTAGACACACACACACTAGACACACACTCACACACACTAGACACACACACTACACACACACACTAGACACACACACAAGACACACACACACTAGACACACACACACTAGACACACACACACACACACTAGACACACACACACTAGACACTCACACACACTAGACACTCACACCCACTAGACACACACACACACTAGACACACACACACACTAGACACACACACACTAGACACACACTAGACACACACACTAGACACACACACACTAGACACACACACACTAGACACACACACACTAGACACACACACACTAGACACACACACACAACACACACACTAGACACACACACTAGACACACACACACACTAGACACACACACACACTAGACACACACACACACTAGACACACACACACACTAGACACACACACACACTAGACACACACACACACTAGACACACACACACACACTAGACACACACACACACTAGACACACACACACTAGACACACACACACTAGACACACACTAGACACACACACACACTAGACACACACACACACTAGACACACACACACACTAGACACACACACACTAGACACACACACACTAGACACACACACACTAGACACTCACACACACTAGACACACACACACTAGACACACACTCACACACACTAGACACACACACTACACACACACACACACTAGACACACACACAAGACACACACACACTAGACACACACACACTAGACACACACACACACACACTAGACACACACACACTAGACACACACACACTAGACACACACACACTAGACACACACACACTAGACACACACACACACACACTAGACACACACACACTAGACACACACACACTAGACACACACACACACACTAGACACACACACACACTAGACACACACACACACTAGACACACACACACACTAGACACACACACACTAGACACACACACACTAGACACACACACACTAGACACACACACTACACACACACACACACACTAGACACACACACACTAGACACACACACACTAGACACACACACTAGACACACACACTAGACATACACACACACTAGACACACACACACACTAGACACACACACACACACACTAGACACACACACTAGACACACACACACTAGACACACACACACTAGACACACACACACTAGACACACACACACTAGACACACACACACTAGACACACACACACTAGACACACACACTAGACACACACACACTAGACACACACACACTAGACACACACACACTAGACACACACACACTAGACACACACACACTACACACACACACACACACTAGACACACACTAGACACACACACAAGACACACACACACACTAAACACACACACACTAGACACACACACTAGACACACACACTAGACACACACACTAGACACACACACTCTAGACACACACACACTGGACACACACACTAGACACACACACACACTAGACACATACACACACACACTAGACACACACACACTAGACACACACACACACACTAGACACACACACACTAGACACACACACACTAGACACACACACACTAGACACACACACACTAGACACTCACACACACTAGACACACACACACTAGACACACACACACTAGACACACACACACTAGACACAAACACACTAGACACACACACACTAGACACACACACACACTAGACACACACACACACTAGACACACACACACACTAGACACACACACACACTAGACACACACACACACTAGACACACTAGACACACACTAGACACACACACACACTAGACACTCACACCCACTAGACACACACACACACTAGACACACACACACACTAGACACACACACACTAGACACACACTAGACACACACACTAGACACACACACACTAGACACACACACACTAGACACACACACACTAGACACACACACACTAGACACACACACACAACACACACACTAGACACACACACTAGACACACACACACACTAGACACACACACACACTAGACACACACACACACTAGACACACACACACACTAGACACACACACACACTAGACACACACACACACTAGACACACACACACACACTAGACACACACACACACTAGACACACACACACTAGACACACACACACTAGACACACACTAGACACACACACACACTAGACACACACACACACTAGACACACACACACACTAGACACACACACACTAGACACACACACACTAGACACACACACACTAGACACTCACACACACTAGACACACACACACTAGACACACACTCACACACACTAGACACACACACTACACACACACACACACTAGACACACACACAAGACACACACACACTAGACACACACACACTAGACACACACACACACACACTAGACACACACACACTAGACACACACACACTAGACACACACACACTAGACACACACACACTAGACACACACACACACACACTAGACACACACACACTAGACACACACACACTAGACACACACACACACACTAGACACACACACACACTAGACACACACACACACTAGACACACACACACACTAGACACACACACACTAGACACACACACACTAGACACACACACACTAGACACACACACTACACACACACACACACACTAGACACACACACACTAGACACACACACACTAGACACACACACTAGACACACACACTAGACATACACACACACTAGACACACACACACACTAGACACACACACACACACACTAGACACACACACTAGACACACACACACTAGACACACACACACTAGACACACACACACTAGACACACACACACTAGACACACACACACTAGACACACACACTAGACACACACACACTAGACACACACACACTAGACACACACACACTAGACACACACACACTAGACACACACACACTACACACACACACACACACTAGACACACACTAGACACACACACAAGACACACACACACACTAAACACACACACACTAGACACACACACTAGACACACACACTAGACACACACACTAGACACACACACTCTAGACACACACACACTGGACACACACACTAGACACACACACACACTAGACACATACACACACACACTAGACACACACACACTAGACACACACACACACACTAGACACACACACACTAGACACACACACACTAGACACACACACACTAGACACACACACACTAGACACTCACACACACTAGACACACACACACTAGACACACACACACTAGACACACACACACTAGACACAAACACACTAGACACACACACACTAGACACACACACACACTAGACACACACACACACTAGACACACACACACACTAGACACACACACACACTAGACACACACACACACTAGACACACTAGACACACACTAGACACACACACACACTAGACACACACACACACTAGACACACACACACTAGACACACACACACTAGACACACACTAGACACACACACTAGACACTCACACACACTAGACACACACACACTAGACACACACACACTAGACACTCACCTCTGCTGACGGCCCCTGTGGCTCTGTGAATATCGTCTTCCAGTAGGACCACACCAAGACAGCAAACAGCACGTGGAAGAGTAACAGGTAGACCACTGTGTGAGGGCGACACACACAACAACAACAACCAGCGTCATCAGCAGCACAACAGCAACAACCAGCATCATCATCAACAAAAAAACAGCGTCATCAGCAACAACAACAACAAGCAGCATCATCAACAAATACAACAATCAGCTAAGCTGGGTGGGTGGAAGGGTGTGCGGGTGGGTGTGCGGGTGGGAGGGAGGGTGGGTGTGCGGGTGGGTGGTGTGTGGGTGGGAGGGAGGGTGGGTGGGTGTGTGGGTGGGAGGGTGGGTGTGCGGGTGGGAGGGAGGGTGGGTGTGCGGGTGGGTGGTGTGTGGGTGGGAGGGAGGGTGGGTGGGTGTGTGGGTGGGAGGGTGGGTGTGTGGGTGGGAGGGTGGGTGTGCGGGTGGGAGGGTGGGTGGTGTGTGGGTGGGAGGGTGGGTGGTGTGTGGGTGGGGGTGCGGGTGGGAGGGTGGGTGTGCAGGTGGGAGGGAGGGTGGGTGGGTGTGCGGGTGGGAGGGAGGGTGGGTGGGTGTGTGGGTGGGAGGGTGGGTGGGAGGGAGGGTGGGTGTGTGGGTGGGTGTGCGGGTGTGTGGGTGGGAGGGTGGGTGGGTGTGCGGGTGTGTGGGTGGGAGGGTGGGTGTGCGGGTGGGAGGGTGGGTGGGTGTGCGGGTGTGTGGGTGGGAGGGTGGGTGGGTGTGCGGGTGTGTGGGTGGGAGGGTGGGTGGGTGTGCGGGTGTGTGGGTGGGAGGGTGGGTGGGTGTGCGGGTGTGTGGGTGGGTGGGTGGGTGTGTGGATGGCTGGGTGGATGTGTGGGTGGGTGGCTGGGTGGGGAGGGTGGCTGGGACCAGAGGCGGGACACGGTGGAATGGAACTTACGACCTCAAGGTTGTGACTGCAGTGCTAAGCGAGTTGCAGTGTTATCGCTGACCAATGACCACTCGCTCACAGCATAGCCACGCGAGTGGGCAATGCAAGTTATGTGCGGTCAAAGGCAACGTGATGCAACTAAAATAATACTTTACAGAATAAGAATCTTAAGAGACAACGTTCTACTGTTTGGTATTTCTATGCGTTTCAAATAAAAAAAATATTCATCTAAATGTGATATTTACCTTTTTCACCGACGTTTTGCACAGTAACTGTGGGGAAAACAGAACATTATGCAACGTCGGTTAGAGTCCAATGAACAAACGGGAAATTCCACGTTACTATGCCGGGCAAAAGTACATCCCATATATCCGGGGTAATACCGACTTCCTGTCCCGACCGTAGCAGCTTCGAGAAATTGAAGCTTTAAGTCATACGAAGCATTAGGTAACATCACGTAAAGAGCTCAAGCACCTTTAAGTTCGGTCCAAACAACTTTAGAGTTAATTCACGTAAATGTTCACATTTTATAAGTGGCTTAAACACGTTTAAAAATCTAGGCCAGGCCGCGAATTAGAAACCACAGAGCAGATAGGCGCAAAGCCCACGCTGATTGGCTAAGAGCGGACGCTCTACCAATCAAAGCGCGAGATCGGCTCTTGTTTTGCCTATGACGTCTAGGAAATCTAACCCCCCATTCAACCCGATACAATGCCTATCCGTGTACAATTGTGATGTGGAAGTGGATGGGGGTGATGGTGATGATGGGGGTGATGGTGATGATGGTAGTGATGGTGATGATGATGGTAATGATGATGATGATAGTGATGTTGATGGGGGTGATGATTGGCAATGATGGTGATGATGTTGGTAATGATGATGGTAGTGATGTTGGTAATGGTGATGGTTGTGATGTTGATGGGAGTGAAGGTGATGATGTTGGTAATGGTGATGGTTGTGATGTTGATGGGGGTGATGGTTGGCAATGATGGTGATGATGTTGGTAATGATGATGGTTGTGATGTTGGTAATGGTGATGGTTGTGATGTTGATGGGAGTGAAGGTGATGATGTTGATAATAGTGATGGTTGTGATGTTGATGGGAGTGATGGTGATGATGTTGATGGTAGTGATGATTGGTAATGATGATGGTAGTGATGGTGATGTTGGTAATGACAATTGGTTATGATGTTGGTAGTGATGATGTTAATGGTGGTAGTGATTATGGTAATGGTGGTAGTGATGATGGTAATGGTATTGATGATATTGATAGTCGTGTGGTGATGGTAGTAGTGATGCTGATTGGTAGTGATGGTGATGATGGTAGCGATGATGTTAATAGTCGTGAGTGGCATTGATGATGATGTTTGGTGTTGCTGATAATACTGATGTTAGTGATGATGAAAGCTATGATGGTAGTGGTCATGTTGATCATCTTACAGCTGCTAATGTAGCTGACTATTGATTATAATGCTGATGTTAGTGATGATGAAAGCTATGATGGTAGTGGTCATGTTGATAATCCTACAGCTGCTAATGTAGCTGATTATTGATTATACTGATGCTACTGATGATGAAAGTTATGGTGGTAGTGGTCATGTTGATCATCTTACAGCTGCTAATGTAGCTGACTATTGATTATAATACTGATGTTAGTGTTGATTAAAGCTATGATGGTAGTGGTCATGTTGATCATCTTACAGCTGCTAATGTAGCTGACTATTGATTATAATGCTGATGTTAGTGATGATTAAAGCTATGATGGTAGTGGTCATGTTGATAATCCTACAGCCGCCGACACTAATGTAGCCGATCACGATGACAACCCTGCCGATGTTAACGATGCTGACCGATGGCCATCATCGATTGCCGTGCCGATGTTATCGACACCGCCGACGATTTCGAGTAATTCCGCTCTCTCTCTCTCAACGTTGGCACAGGGTTGCCCGAACGTTGCCACGACGTTCGGGCAACGTTGGAGATTGCGTGTGTGTGTGGGGGGAGTGTATGGGGAGTAAACTCACAGACGCACAACTCTACCACGTAGGCAAAGTAGGACCAGCAGACGACCAGGACGATGAACACGACCGGTACCCAATTCACCACCCGCACACAGCATCGCAGGGCCGGGTAGGGCGCCATCACCACCACCACAACTACCACCGGCCGCCTCGTCAGCCTCGTCTCCTCTCCCCACACACGTGAGATCTTCTCTGAGCTTCGTCTAAATAATAAAACAACAACAACAACCCCTCCCCCCGTGTTCAGGCTCTTCACCCGTGTGGTGGTGGTGGTGGTGGTCTCTGCGGAAACGGGGAAGGCGGGCACGCGTGTGAGTTTGGTTGTAGGAAGTTGTTGTTGATGGTGGTGTTGGGTGGTTGTGTAGTAGGTGGTGGTGGTGTTTCAGAGTGCGCGTTTGCTCGGGACATCGCGGTACTGCGCGCGAGTGAATGGGTGGGGAGTGGCGCTTTACCATAAATAGCAGAAAGAAAGCGCACAAGGTGGACGTTTGCGATTGGCTTAGACCGGATTAGTGCGTTAAAGTCACGGTAAGTGGAGGTGAGTGCGCGTTTGCAAGCGATATCGCGGTACTGTGCGAGTGAATGGGTGGGGAGTGGAGCTTTACCGTAAATAGCCGAAGGAAAGCGCACAAGGAGGACGTTTGCGATTGGCTTAGACCGGATTAGTGCATTAATGTCACGGTAAGTGGTGGGTGAGTGCGCGTTTGCTAGGGACATCGCGGTACTGTGCGAGTGAATGGGTGGGGAGTGGAGCTTTACCGTAAATAGCCGTAGGAAAGCGCATTAGGAGGACGTTTGCGATTGGCTTAGACCGGATTAGTGCGTTGAAGTCTCAGATGATGGCACTGACGTGTTCATAGACTCGCACAGAGACCCAGAGACTCGCACAGAAACCCATAGACTCACAGTGACCCATAGACTCACATAGAGACTCATAGACTCACATAGAGACCCATAGACTCACACAGAGACCCATAGACTCGCATAGAGACCCGTAGACTCGCATATAGACTCATAGACTCGCATAGCGACCCGTAGACTCACACAGAGACCCATAGACTCACACAGAGTCCCATAGACTCACACAGAGTCCCGTAGAATCACAGAGACCCATAGACTAGCATAGAGACCCATAGACTCACATAGAGACCCATATACTCACACAGAGAGGCGTAGACTTGCACAGAGACCCATAGACTCACACAGAGACCCATAGACTCACACAGAGACCCATAGACTCTCACAGAGACCCATAGACTCACACAGAGACCCATAGACTCACACAGAGACCCATAGACTCGCATAGAGACCCATAGACTCACACAGAGACCCATAGACTCACATAGAGACCCATAGACTCACACAGAGACCCATAGACTCACACAGAGACCTATAGACTCACAGAGAGACCCATGGACTCACACAGAGACCCGTAGAATCACACAGAGATCCATAGACTCACACAGAGAACCATAGACTCACACAAAGACCCATAGACTCATACAGAGACCCATAGACTCACACAGATACCCATAGACTAACATAAAGACCCATAGACTCACACAGAGACCCATAGACTAACATAGAGACCCATAGACTCGCACAGATACCCATAGACTCACACAGAGACCCGTAGAATCACACAGAGACCCATAGACACGCATATAGACCCATAGACTCACACAGAGACCCGTAGACTCACATAGAGACCCACAGACTCACATAGAGACCCACAGACTCACATAGAGACCCATAGACTCACACAGAGACCCATAGACTCTCACAGAGACCCATAGACTCACACAGAGACCCATAGACTCACACAGAGACCCATAGACTCGCATAGAGACCCATAGACGCACACAGAGACCCATAGACTCACATAGAGACCCATAGACTCACACAGAGCCCCATAGACTCACACAGAGACCTATAGACTCACACAGATACCCATGGACTCACACAGAGACCCGTAGAATCACACAGATATCCATAGACTCACACAGAGAACCATAGACTCACACAAAGACCCATAGACTCATACAGAGACCCATAGACTCACACAGATACCCATAGACTAACATAAAGACCCATAGACTCACACAGAGACCCATAGACTAACATAGAGACCCATAGACTCACATAGAGACCCATAGACTCGCATAGATACCCATAGACTCACACAGAGACCCGAAGAATCACACATAGACCCATAGACTCACACAGAGACTCGTAGAATCACAATCACACAGAGACCCATAGACTCGCATATAGACCCATAGACTCACACAGAGACCCGTAGACTCACATAGAGACCCGCAGACTCACATAGAGACCCACAGACTCACATAGAGACCCATAGACTCACATAGAGACCCATAGACTCACACAGAAACCCATAGACTCACACAAAAACCCATAGACTCGCATAGAGACCCATAGACTTGGATAGAGACGCATAGACTCGCACAGAGACCCATAGACACGCATAGAGACCCATAGACTCACGTAGAGTCCCATAGACTCACACAGAGACCCATAGACTCGCACAGAGACCCATAGACTCACACAGAGACCTGGAGACTCACACAGAGACCCATAGACTCGCACAGAGACCCATAGACTCACACACAGACCCTCAGACTCACACAGATACCCGTAGACACACACAAAGAGACCAATAGACTCACACAGAGAACCGGAGACTCACACAGAGACCCATAGACTCGGATAGAGATCCATAGACTCGCATAGAGACCCATATACTCACACAGCGACCCATAGACTCATCACACAGAGACCCATAGACTCACACAGAGACACATAGACTCACACAGAGACCCATAGACTCACACAGAGACCCGTAGAATCACACAGAGACCCATAGACTCACACAGAGACCCATAGACTCACACAGAGACCCATAGACTCACACAGAGACCCATAGACTCTCACAGAGACCCATAGACTCACATAGAGACCCATAGACTCTCACAGAGACCCAGACTCACACAGATTCCCATAGACTCACACAGAGACCCATAGACTCACACAGAGACCCGTAGCCTCGCACAGAGACCCATAGACTCACACAGAGACCCATAGACTCTCACAGAGACCCGTAGAATCACACAGAGATCCATAGACTCACACAGAGACCCATAGACTCACACAGAGACCCATAGACTCGCACAGAGACCCATAGACTAACATAGAGACCCATAGACTCACATAGAGACCCATAGACTCGCATAGATACCCATAGACTCACACAGAGACCCGAAGAATCACACAGAGACCCATAGACTTGCATATAGACCCATAGACTCACACAGGGACACGTAGACTCGCACAGAGACCCACAGATTCACATAGAGACCCATAGACTCGCATAGAGACGCATAGACTCGCACAGAGACCCATAGACACGCATAGAGACCCATAGACTCACACAGAGACCCATAGACTCACACAGAAACCCATAGACTCGCACAGAGACCCACAGACTCACACAGAGACCCGGAGACTCACACAGAGACCCATAGACTCGCACCGAGACCCATAGACTCACACAGAGACCCACAGACTCACACAGAGACCCGTAGGCACACACAGAGACCCATAGACTCACACAGAGACCCGGAGACTCACAGAGAGCCCCATAGACTCGGATAGAGATCCATAGACTCGCATAGAGACCCATAGACTCACACAGAGACCCAGACTCACACAGAGACCCATAGACTCATACAGAGACCCATAGACTGACATAGAGACCCATAGACTCATACAGAGACCCATAGACTAACATAGAGACCCATAGACTCACAGAGACCCATAGACTCACACAGAGACCCATAGACTCACACAGAGACCCATACTCACATAGAGACCCATAGACTCACACAGAGACCCATAGACTCACACAGAGACCCATAGACTCACACAGTGACCCATAGACTCACACAGAGACCCATAGACTCTCACAGAGACCCATAAACTCACATAGAGAGCCATAGACTCTCACAGAGACCCAGACTCACACAGAGACCCATAGACTCGCAAAGAGACCCGTAGACTCGCACAGAGACCCATAGACTCACACAGAGACCCATAGACTCACACAGAGACCCATAGACTCACACAGAGACCCATAGACTCACACAGAGACCCATAGACTCACACAGAGACCCATAGACTCTCACAGAGACCCATAGACTCACATAGAGACCCATAGACTCTCACAGAGACCCAGACTCACACAGATTCCCATAGACTCACACAGAGACCCATAGACTCACACAGAGACCCGTAGACTCGCACAGAGACCCATAGACTCACACAGAGACCCATAGACTCTCACAGAGACCCATAGACTTACACAGAGACCCAGAGACTCACACAGAGACCCATAGACTCACACAGAGACCCGTAGACTCACATAGAGACCCGCAGACTCACATAGAGACCCACAGACTCACATAGAGACCCATATACTCACATAGAGACCCATAGACTCACACAGAAACCCATAGACTCACACAAAAACCCATAGACTCGCATAGAGACCCATAGACTTGGATAGAGACGCATAGACTCGCACAGAGACCCATAGACACGCATAGAGACCCATAGACTCACGTAGAGACCCGAAGAATCACACAGAGACCCATAGACTTGCATATAGACCCATAGACTCACACAGGGACACGTAGACTCGCACAGAGACCCACAGATTCACATAGAGACCCATAGACTCGCATAGAGACGCATAGACTCGCACAGAGACCCATAGACACGCATAGAGACCCATAGACTCACACAGAGACCCATAGACTCACACAGAAACCCATAGACTCGCACAGAGACCCACAGACTCACACAGAGACCCGGAGACTCACACAGAGACCCATAGACTCGCACCGAGACCCATAGACTCACACAGAGACCCACAGACTCACACAGAGACCCGTAGGCACACACAGAGACCCATAGACTCACACAGAGACCCGGAGACTCACAGAGAGCCCCATAGACTCGGATAGAGATCCATAGACTCGCATAGAGACCCATAGACTCACACAGAGACCCAGACTCACACAGAGACCCATAGACTCATACAGAGACCCATAGACTGACATAGAGACCCATAGACTCATACAGAGACCCATAGACTAACATAGAGACCCATAGACTCACAGAGACCCATAGACTCACACAGAGACCCATAGACTCACACAGAGACCCATACTCACATAGAGACCCATAGACTCACACAGAGACCCATAGACTCACACAGAGACCCATAGACTCACACAGAGACCCATAGACTCACACAGAGACCCATAGACTCTCACAGAGACCCATAAACTCACATAGAGAGCCATAGACTCTCACAGAGACCCAGACTCACACAGAGACCCATAGACTCGCAAAGAGACCCGTAGACTCGCACAGAGACCCATAGACTCACACAGAGACCCATAGACTCACACAGAGACCCATAGACTCACACAGAGACCCATAGACTCACACAGAGACCCATAGACTCACACAGAGACCCATAGACTCTCACAGAGACCCATAGACTCACATAGAGACCCATAGACTCTCACAGAGACCCAGACTCACACAGATTCCCATAGACTCACACAGAGACCCATAGACTCACACAGAGACCCGTAGACTCGCACAGAGACCCATAGACTCACACAGAGACCCATAGACTCTCACAGAGACCCATAGACTTACACAGAGACCCAGAGACTCACACAGAGACCCATAGACTCACACAGAGACCCATAGACTCACACAGAGACCCATAGACTCACACAGAGACCCATAGACTCACACAGAGACCCGTAGAATCACACAGAGACCCATAGACTCACACAGAGACCCATAGACTCACACAGAGACCCATAGACTCACACAGAGACCCATAGACTCTCACAGAGACCCATAGACTCACATAGAGACCCATAGACTCTCACAGAGACCCAGACTCACACAGATTCCCATAGACTCACACAGAGACCCATAGACTCACACAGAGACCCGTAGCCTCGCACAGAGACCCATAGACTCACACAGAGACCCATAGACTCTCACAGAGACCCGTAGAATCACACAGAGATCCATAGACTCACACAGAGACCCATAGACTCACACAGAGACCCATAGACTCGCACAGAGACCCATAGACTAACATAGAGACCCATAGACTCACATAGAGACCCATAGACTCGCATAGATACCCATAGACTCACACAGAGACCCGAAGAATCACACAGAGACCCATAGACTTGCATATAGACCCATAGACTCACACAGGGACACGTAGACTCGCACAGAGACCCACAGATTCACATAGAGACCCATAGACTCGCATAGAGACGCATAGACTCGCACAGAGACCCATAGACACGCATAGAGACCCATAGACTCACACAGAGACCCATAGACTCACACAGAAACCCATAGACTCGCACAGAGACCCACAGACTCACACAGAGACCCGGAGACTCACACAGAGACCCATAGACTCGCACCGAGACCCATAGACTCACACAGAGACCCACAGACTCACACAGAGACCCGTAGGCACACACAGAGACCCATAGACTCACACAGAGACCCGGAGACTCACAGAGAGCCCCATAGACTCGGATAGAGATCCATAGACTCGCATAGAGACCCATAGACTCACACAGAGACCCAGACTCACACAGAGACCCATAGACTCATACAGAGACCCATAGACTGACATAGAGACCCATAGACTCATACAGAGACCCATAGACTAACATAGAGACCCATAGACTCACAGAGACCCATAGACTCACACAGAGACCCATAGACTCACACAGAGACCCATACTCACATAGAGACCCATAGACTCACACAGAGACCCATAGACTCACACAGAGACCCATAGACTCACACAGAGACCCATAGACTCACACAGAGACCCATAGACTCTCACAGAGACCCATAAACTCACATAGAGAGCCATAGACTCTCACAGAGACCCAGACTCACACAGAGACCCATAGACTCGCAAAGAGACCCGTAGACTCGCACAGAGACCCATAGACTCACACAGAGACCCATAGACTCACACAGAGACCCATAGACTCACACAGAGACCCATAGACTCACACAGAGACCCATAGACTCACACAGAGACCCATAGACTCTCACAGAGACCCATAGACTCACATAGAGACCCATAGACTCTCACAGAGACCCAGACTCACACAGATTCCCATAGACTCACACAGAGACCCATAGACTCACACAGAGACCCGTAGACTCGCACAGAGACCCATAGACTCACACAGAGACCCATAGACTCTCACAGAGACCCATAGACTTACACAGAGACCCAGAGACTCACACAGAGACCCATAGACTCACACAGAGACCCGTAGACTCACATAGAGACCCGCAGACTCACATAGAGACCCACAGACTCACATAGAGACCCATAGACTCACATAGAGACCCATAGACTCACACAGAAACCCATAGACTCACACAAAAACCCATAGACTCGCATAGAGACCCATAGACTTGGATAGAGACGCATAGACTCGCACAGAGACCCATAGACACGCATAGAGACCCATAGACTCACGTAGAGACCCGAAGAATCACACAGAGACCCATAGACTTGCATATAGACCCATAGACTCACACAGGGACACGTAGACTCGCACAGAGACCCACAGATTCACATAGAGACCCATAGACTCGCATAGAGACGCATAGACTCGCACAGAGACCCATAGACACGCATAGAGACCCATAGACTCACACAGAGACCCATAGACTCACACAGAAACCCATAGACTCGCACAGAGACCCACAGACTCACACAGAGACCCGGAGACTCACACAGAGACCCATAGACTCGCACCGAGACCCATAGACTCACACAGAGACCCACAGACTCACACAGAGACCCGTAGGCACACACAGAGACCCATAGACTCACACAGAGACCCGGAGACTCACAGAGAGCCCCATAGACTCGGATAGAGATCCATAGACTCGCATAGAGACCCATAGACTCACACAGAGACCCAGACTCACACAGAGACCCATAGACTCATACAGAGACCCATAGACTGACATAGAGACCCATAGACTCATACAGAGACCCATAGACTAACATAGAGACCCATAGACTCACAGAGACCCATAGACTCACACAGAGACCCATAGACTCACACAGAGACCCATACTCACATAGAGACCCATAGACTCACACAGAGACCCATAGACTCACACAGAGACCCATAGACTCACACAGAGACCCATAGACTCACACAGAGACCCATAGACTCTCACAGAGACCCATAAACTCACATAGAGAGCCATAGACTCTCACAGAGACCCAGACTCACACAGAGACCCATAGACTCGCAAAGAGACCCGTAGACTCGCACAGAGACCCATAGACTCACACAGAGACCCATAGACTCACACAGAGACCCATAGACTCACACAGAGACCCATAGACTCACACAGAGACCCATAGACTCACACAGAGACCCATAGACTCTCACAGAGACCCATAGACTCACATAGAGACCCATAGACTCTCACAGAGACCCAGACTCACACAGATTCCCATAGACTCACACAGAGACCCATAGACTCACACAGAGACCCGTAGACTCGCACAGAGACCCATAGACTCACACAGAGACCCATAGACTCTCACAGAGACCCATAGACTTACACAGAGACCCAGAGACTCACACAGAGACCCATAGACTCACACAGAGACCCATAGACTCACACAGAGACCCATAGACTCACACAGAGACCCATAGACTTACACAGAGACCCAGAGACTCACACAGAGACCCATAGACTCACACAGAGACCCATAGACTCTCACAGAGACCCATAAACTCACATAGAGACCCATAGACTCTCACAGAGACCCAGACTCACACAGAGACCCATAGACTCGCAAAGAGACCCGTAGACTCGCACAGAGACCCATAGACTCACACAGAGACCCATAGACTCACACAGAGACCCATAGACTCACACAGAGACCCATAGACTCACACAGAGACCCATAGACTCACACAGAGACCCATAGACTCTCACAGAGACCCATAGACTCACACAGAGACCCATAGACTCGCACAGAGACCCATAGACTCACACAGAGACCTGGAGACTCACACAGAGACCCATAGACTCACACAGAGACCCATAGACTCACACACAGACCCATAGACTCTCACAAAGACCCATAAACTCACATAGAGAGCCATAGACTCTCACAGAGACCCAGACTCACACAGAGACCCATAGACTCGCAAAGAGACCCGTAGACTCGCACAGAGACCCATAGACTCACACAGAGACCCATAGACTCACACAGAGACCCATAGACTCACACAGAGACCCATAGACTCACACAGAGACCCATAGACTCACACAGAGACCCATAGACTCTCACAGAGACCCATAGACTCACATAGAGACCCATAGACTCTCACAGAGACCCAGACTCACACAGATTCCCATAGACTCACACAGAGACCCATAGACTCACACAGAGACCCGTAGACTCGCACAGAGACCCATAGACTCACACAGAGACCCATAGACTCTCACAGAGACCCATAGACTTACACAGAGACCCAGAGACTCACACAGAGACCCATAGACTCACACAGAGACCCATAGACTCACACAGAGACCCATAGACTCACACAGAGACCCATAGACTTACACAGAGACCCAGAGACTCACACAGAGACCCATAGACTCACACAGAGACCCATAGACTCTCACAGAGACCCATAAACTCACATAGAGACCCATAGACTCTCACAGAGACCCAGACTCACACAGAGACCCATAGACTCGCAAAGAGACCCGTAGACTCGCACAGAGACCCATAGACTCACACAGAGACCCATAGACTCACACAGAGACCCATAGACTCACACAGAGACCCATAGACTCACACAGAGACCCATAGACTCACACAGAGACCCATAGACTCTCACAGAGACCCATAGACTCACACAGAGACCCATAGACTCGCACAGAGACCCATAGACTCACACAGAGACCTGGAGACTCACACAGATACCCATAGACTCGCACAGAGACCCATAGACTCACACACAGACCCTCAGACTCACACAGAGACCCGTAGACACACACAGAGACCCATAGACTCACACAGAGACCCGGAGACTCACACAGAGACCCATAGACTCGGATAGAGATCCATAGACTCGCATAGAGACCCATATACTCACACAGCGACCCATAGACTCATCACACAGAGACCCATAGACTCACACAGAGACACATAGACTCACACAGAGACCCATAGACTCACACAGAGACCCGTAGAATCACACAGAGACCCATAGACTCACACAGAGACCCATAGACTCACACAGAGACCCATAGACTCACACAGAGACCCATAGACTCTCACAGAGACCCATAGACTCACATAGAGACCCATAGACTCTCACAGAGACCCAGACTCACACAGATTCCCATAGACTCACACAGAGACCCATAGACTCACACAGAGACCCGTAGACTCGCACAGAGACCCATAGACTCACACAGAGACCCATAGACTCTCACAGAGACCCGTAGAATCACACAGAGATCCATAGACTCACACAGAGACCCATAGACTCACACAGAGACCCATAGACTCGCACAGAGACCCATAGACTAACATAGAGACCCATAGACTCACATAGAGACCCATAGACTCGCATAGATACCCATAGACTCACACAGAGACCCGAAGAATCACACAGAGACCCATAGACTTGCATATAGACCCATAGACTCACACAGGGACACGTAGACTCGCACAGAGACCCACAGATTCACATAGAGACCCATAGACTCGCATAGAGACGCATAGACTCGCACAGAGACCCATAGACACGCATAGAGACCCATAGACTCACACAGAGACCCATAGACTCACACAGAAACCCATAGACTCGCACAGAGACCCACAGACTCACACAGAGACCCGGAGACTCACACAGAGACCCATAGACTCGCACCGAGACACATAGACTCACACAGAGACCCACAGACTCACACAGAGACCCGTAGGCACACACAGAGACCCATAGACTCACACAGAGACCCGGAGACTCACAGAGAGCCCCATAGACTCGGATAGAGATCCATAGACTCGCATAGAGACCCATAGACTCACACAGAGACCCAGACTCACACAGAGACCCATAGACTCATACAGAGACCCATAGACTGACATAGAGACCCATAGACTCATACAGAGACCCATAGACTAACATAGAGACCCATAGACTCACAGAGACCCATAGACTCACACAGAGACCCATAGACTCACACAGAGACCCATACTCACATAGAGACCCATAGACTCACACAGAGACCCATAGACTCACACGGAGACCCATAGACTCACACAGAGACCCATAGACTCACACAGAGACCCATAGACTCTCACAGAGACCCATAAACTCACATAGAGAGCCATAGACTCTCACAGAGACCCAGACTCACACAGAGACCCATAGACTCGCAAAGAGACCCGTAGACTCGCACAGAGACCCATAGACTCACACAGAGACCCATAGACTCACACAGAGACCCATAGACTCACACAGAGACCCATAGACTCACACAGAGACCCATAGACTCACACAGAGACCCATAGACTCTCACAGAGACCCATAGACTCACATAGAGACCCATAGACTCTCACAGAGACCCAGACTCACACAGATTCCCATAGACTCACACAGAGACCCATAGACTCACACAGAGACCCGTAGACTCGCACAGAGACCCATAGACTCACACAGAGACCCATAGACTCTCACAGAGACCCATAGACTTACACAGAGACCCAGAGACTCACACAGAGACCCATAGACTCACACAGAGACCCATAGACTCACACAGAGACCCATAGACTCACACAGAGACCCATAGACTTACACAGAGACCCAGAGACTCACACAAAGACCCATAGACTCACACAGAGACCCATAGACTCTCACAGAGACCCATAAACTCACATAGAGACCCATAGACTCTCACAGAGACCCAGACTCACACAGAGACCCATAGACTCGCAAAGAGACCCGTAGACTCGCACAGAGACCCATAGACTCACACAGAGACCCATAGACTCACACAGAGACCCATAGACTCACACAGAGACCCATAGACTCACACAGAGACCCATAGACTCACACAGAGACCCATAGACTCTCACAGAGACCCATAGACTCACATAGAGACCCATAGACGCTCACAGAGACCCAGACTCACACAGATTCCCATAGACTCACACAGAGACCCATAGACTCACACAGAGACCCGTAGACTCGCACAGAGACCCATAGACTCACACAGAGACCCATAGACTCTCACAGAGACCCATAGACTTACACAGAGACCCAGAGACTCACACAGAGACCCATAGACTCACACAGAGACCCATAGACTCGCACAGAGACCCATAGACTCACACAGAGACCCATAGACTCACACAGAGACCCATAGACTCTCACAGAGACCCATAGACTCACATAGAGACCCATAGACTCTCACAGAGACCCAGACTCACACAGATTCCCATAGACTCACACAGAGACCCATAGACTCACACAGAGACCCGTAGACTCGCACAGAGACCCATAGACTCACACAGAGACCCATAGACTCTCACAGAGACCCATAGACTTACACAGAGACCCATAGACTCATACAGAGACCCATAGACTGACATAGAGACCCATAGACTCATACAGAGACCCATAGACTAACATAGAGACCCATAGACTCACAGAGACCCATAGACTCACACAGAGACCCATAGACTCACACAGAGACCCATACTCACATAGAGACCCATAGACTCACACAGAGACCCATAGACTCACACAGAGACCCATAGACTCACACAGAGACCCATAGACTCACACAGAGACCCATAGACTCTCACAGAGACCCATAAACTCACATAGAGAGCCATAGACTCTCACAGAGACCCAGACTCACACAGAGACCCATAGACTCGCAAAGAGACCCGTAGACTCGCACAGAGACCCATAGACTCACACAGAGACCCATAGACTCACACAGAGACCCATAGACTCACACAGAGACCCATAGACTCACACAGAGACCCATAGACTCTCACAGAGACCCATAGACTCACATAGATACCCATAGACTCTCACAGAGACCCAGACTCACACAGATTCCCATAGACTCACACAGAGACCCATAGACTCACACAGAGACCCGTAGACTCGCACAGAGACCCATAGACTCACACAGAGACCCATAGACTCTCACAGAGACCCATAGACTTACACAGAGACCCAGAGACTCACACAGAGACCCATAGACTCACACAGAGACCCATAGACTCACACAGAGACCCATAGACTCACACAGAGACCCATAGACTTACACAGAGACCCAGAGACTCACACAGAGACCCATAGACTCACACAGAGACCCATAGACTCTCACAGAGACCCATAAACTCACATAGAGACCCATAGACTCTCACAGAGACCCAGACTCACACAGAGACCCATAGACTCGCAAAGAGACCCGTAGACTCGCACAGAGACCCATAGACTCACACAGAGACCCATAGACTCACACAGAGACCCATAGACTCACACAGAGACCCATAGACTCACACAGAGACCCATAGACTCTCACAGAGACCCATAGACTCACATAGAGACCCATAGACTCTCACAGAGACCCAGACTCACACAGATTCCCATAGACTCACACAGAGACCCATAGACTCACACAGAGACCCGTAGACTCGCACAGAGACCCATAGACTCACACAGAGACCCATAGACTCTCACAGAGACCCATAGACTTACACAGAGACCCAGAGACTCACACAGAGACCCATAGACTCACACAGAGACCCATAGACTCGCACAGAGACCCATAGACTCACACAGAGACCCATAGACTCACACAGAGACCCATAGACTCACACAGAGACCCATAGACTCTCACAGAGACCCATAAACTCACATAGAGACCCATAGACTCTCACAGAGACCCAGACTCACACAGAGACCCATAGACTCGCAAAGAAACCCGTAGACTCGCACAGAGACCCATAGACTCACACAGAGACCCATAGACTCACACAGAGACCCATAGACTCACACAGAGACCCATAGACTCACACAGAGACCCATAGACTCACACAGAGACCCATAGACTCTCACAGAGACCCATAGACTCACATAGAGACCCATAGACTCTCACAGAGACCCAGACTCACACAGATTCCCATAGACTCACACAGAGACCCATAGACTCACACAGAGACCCGTAGACTCGCACAGAGACCCATAGACTCACACAGAGACCCGTAGACTCTCACAGAGACCCATAGACTTACACAGAGACCCAGAGACTCACACAGAGACCCATAGACTCACACAGAGACCCATAGACTCGCACAGAGACCCATAGACTCACACAGAGACCCGTAGACTCGCACAGAGACCATAGACTCACACAGAGACCCATAGACTCTCACAGAGACCCATAGACTCACACAGAGACCCAGAGACTCACACAGAGACCCATAGACTCACACAGAGGCCCAGAGACTCACACAGAGACCCGTAGACTCGCACAGAGACCCATAGACTCACACAGAGACCCATAGACTCTCACAGAGACCCATAGACTTACACAGAGACCCAGAGACTCACACAGAGACCGATAGACTCACACAGAGACCCATAGACTCACACAGAGACCCATAGACTCACACAGAGACCCATAGACTCACACAGAGACCCATAGACTCACATAGAGACCCATAGACTCTCACAGAGACCCAGACTCACACAGAGACCCATAGACTCGCAAAGAGACCCGTAGACTCGCACAGAGACCCATAGACTCACACAGAGACCCATAGACTCACACAGAGACCCATAGACTCACACAGAGACCCATAGACTCACACAGAGACCCATAGACTCACACAGAGACCCATAGACTCTCACAGAGACCCATAGACTCACATAGAGACCCATAGACTCTCACAGAGACCCAGACTCACACAGATTCCCATAGACTCACACAGAGACCCATAGACTCACACAGAGACCCGTAGACTCGCACAGAGACCCATAGACTCACACAGAGACCCATAGACTCTCACAGAGACCCATAGACTTACACAGAGACCCAGAGACTCACACAGAGACCCATAGACTCACACAGAGACCCATAGACTCGCACAGAGACCCATAGACTCACACAGAGACCCATAGACTCACACAGAGACCCATAGACTCACATAGAGACCCATAGACTCTCACAGAGACCCAGACTCACACAGATTCCCATAGACTCACACAGAGACCCATAGACTCACACAGAGACCCGTAGACTCGCACAGAGACCCATAGACTCACACAGAGACCCATAGACTCTCACAGAGACCCATAGACTTACACAGAGACCCATAGACTCATACAGAGACCCATAGACTGACATAGAGACCCATAGACTCATACAGAGACCCATAGACTAACATAGAGACCCATAGACTCACAGAGACCCATAGACTCACACAGAGACCCATAGACTCACACAGAGACCCATACTCACATAGAGACCCATAGACTCACACAGAGACCCATAGACTCACACAGAGACCCATAGACTCACACAGAGACCCATAGACTCACACAGAGACCCATAGACTCTCACAGAGACCCATAAACTCACATAGAGAGCCATAGACTCTCACAGAGACCCAGACTCACACAGAGACCCATAGACTCGCAAAGAGACCCGTAGACTCGCACAGAGACCCATAGACTCACACAGAGACCCATAGACTCACACAGAGACCCATAGACTCACACAGAGACCCATAGACTCACACAGAGACCCATAGACTCACACAGAGACCCATAGACTCTCACAGAGACCCATAGACTCACATAGAGACCCATAGACTCTCACAGAGACCCAGACTCACACAGATTCCCATAGACTCACACAGAGACCCATAGACTCACACAGAGACCCGTAGACTCGCACAGAGACCCATAGACTCACACAGAGACCCATAGACTCTCACAGAGACCCATAGACTTACACAGAGACCCAGAGACTCACACAGAGACCCATAGACTCACACAGAGACCCATAGACTCACACAGAGACCCATAGACTCACACAGAGACCCATAGACTTACACAGAGACCCAGAGACTCACACAGAGACCCATAGACTCACACAGAGACCCATAGACTCTCACAGAGACCCATAAACTCACATAGAGAGCCATAGACTCTCACAGAGACCCAGACTCACACAGAGACCCATAGACTCGCAAAGAGACCCGTAGACTCGCACAGAGACCCATAGACTCACACAGAGACCCATAGACTCACACAGAGACCCATAGACTCACACAGAGACCCATAGACTCACACAGAGACCCATAGACTCACACAGAGACCCATAGACTCTCACAGAGACCCATAGACTCACATAGAGACCCATAGACTCTCACAGAGACCCAGACTCACACAGATTCCCATAGACTCACACAGAGACCCATAGACTCACACAGAGACCCGTAGACTCGCACAGAGACCCATAGACTCACACAGAGACCCATAGACGCTCACAGAGACCCATAGACTTACACAGAGACCCATAGACTCACACAGAGACCCATAGACTCACACAGAGACCCATAGACTCACACAGAGACCCATAGACTTACACAGAGACCCAGAGACTCACACAGAGACCCATAGACTCACACAGAGACCCATAGACTCTCACAGAGACCCATAAAGTCACATAGAGACCCATAGACTCTCACAGAGACCCAGACTCACACAGAGACCCATAGACTCGCAAAGAGACCCGTAGACTTGCACAGAGACCCATAGACTCACACAGAGACCCATAGACTCACACAGAGACCCATAGACTCACACAGAGTCCCATAGACTCACACAGAGACCCATAGACTCATACAGAGACCCATAGACTCTCACAGAGACCCATAGACTCACATAGAGACCCATAGACTCTCACAGAGACCCAGACTCACACAGATTCCCATAGACTCACACAGAGACCCATAGACTCACACAGAGACCCGTAGACTCGCACAGAGACCCATAGACTCACACAGAGACCCATAGACTCTCACAGAGACCCATAGACTTACACAGAGACCCAGAGACTCACACAGAGACCCATAGACTCACACAGAGACCCATAGACTCGCACAGAGACCCATAGACTCACACAGAGACCCGTAGACTCGCACAGAGACCCATAGACTCACACAGAGACCCATAGACTCTCACAGAGACCCATAGACTCACACAGAGACCCAGAGACTCACACAGAGACCCATAGACTCACACAGAGACCCAGAGACTCACACAGAGACCCATAGACTCACACAGAGACCCATAGACTCACACAGAGACCCATAGACTCACACAGAGACCCATAGACTCATACAGAGACCCATAGACTCTCACAGAGACCCATAGACTCACATAGAGACCCATAGACTCTCACAGAGACCCAGACTCACACAGATTCCCATAGACTCACACAGAGACCCATAGACTCACACAGAGACCCGTAGACTCGCACAGAGACCCATAGACTCACACAGAGACCCATAGACTCTCACAGAGACCCATAGACTTACACAGAGACCCAGAGACTCACACAGAGACCCATAGACTCACACAGAGACCCATAGACTCGCACAGAGACCCATAGACTCACACAGAGACCCGTAGACTCGCACAGAGACCCATAGACTCACACAGAGACCCATAGACTCTCACAGAGACCCATAGACTCACACAGAGACCCAGAGACTCACACAGAGACCCATAGACTCACACAGAGACCCAGAGACTCACACAGAGACCCATAGACTCACACAGAGACCCATAGACTCGCACAGAGACCCATAGACTCGCATAGATACCCATAGACTCGCTTATAATAAGTTGTGAGCTGTCATTTGCGACAGTCCGGGTCTAGTTAAACAAAACAATAGTTTTAGCTCCTCAACTTTGGCACTGAGCCTCCTGGGACAACATCTGCCGTGGAGCTTTTATTCGTTCATTCATTCATTTATTAATTCGTTCCTGCAGTCGTTCGCGTGGCCACAGTGAGGCAGCAGAGGGCCGCGCCTGGCCTCTGCCCAACGCTCGTCTCTGAAGGGGAAAGGAGAAACCTCGTTGCATAGGCTGTGGTACATTATGCTAATTCTTTATGCTAATGTATTATGCTAATGTTTTATGATAATGTGGTATGCAAATGTGCCATTCTGCATTATGCTAATCTAGCGTTGTACATTATATTATTTTAATCACACATTATTCAAATTTTAGTGTGCATTATGCACATTTATTATCGGACGTTATGTTAATTTAACTACGTAGATTATATTTTGATTTAAAGCTTTCGTGACTGCAGTAATTCATATTCTTAGTTTTTCGGTAAAGTCACGTTGAAGAGAAACAACAAAATAATAAAATATATATAAAACAATAAAAAAATTCTCACGACGTTTCGACCATAACTCAAACGGTCGTCTTCAGGTGTGTTGGTTCGCATAAATTTATTTTTAAACGGCGCATTTATTTATTTATAAAAAACGTTAGCGCCACGCGCAACGATTTGGCAGTTTACCCAGGACTAGTCCATCTATATTCTGAAAAGAGGAGGGGGGAGACGAATTTTTTTTATAATGTATGCTGTCTGAAAGCCACTGTAAGCGTGAACAATCAATTAAGACCTGAAATGGTTTATCAAATCTTTCCAATGATTGCTAAGATAGAATCCATCTTCTCGGTTGAAATTGTCTCTGTGCTTGTATATGTGGATAGCCTCATGAACGAATCTCTCATGGAAGCCAGATGGCTTATTGTTTTATATATTTTATTATTTTGTTGTTTCTCTTCAACGTGACTTTACTGAAAAAACTAAGAATATTAATTACTGCAGTCACGAAAGCTTTAAATCAAAATTTAATCGCCTCTACGGGGAGGGTTTTCACATAACTTTAAGATCCTTCAACAAACTCCGGGATAAGAAGGCTCAGCTGATCGAGTCTCTCACCTTCCTGAAGAGATGCTGCGACTCTGGGGTAATAACAATCGCATTTACACTGACCTCTGCTGCTGTAACTTCTTCTAATGCGAAACGAATTATTTTCAAAACTAGCTTAGCTCTTATCTCAGAAAAAAATCAGACTTATACGCACCGAACTAGATCAGTTAGACAAGACACTCTACAAATCACACTTATCATTGACGGCAACAATGTCCACATCGGATTGGGAACATGTAGACAATGTGACTGCCTCTTCAGCTGCTACTATGTCGACCAAATGTTAGGAAAACCTGATTTCCAAATGTAACCTCCTCTTCAACAAAAGACAGGACCCACACACCAAATAGCTAAGTTAAAGTATACACATCCGCAGAGGTACCCCTTGACAAAGGAATTAGCAGCTATTTCAATGAGCCATTTCAATGATAAATTATATGCTAATTCCTTTGTCAAGTCGCTTGGTCTTTTTCTTCTCACACAGCTTAAAGGTCGTGATCTAAGCGTGGCTTCTTCCACTCCAGCGCTGTCCTCCAGAAAGTCTCGTCCCTTCACCTGATGAAGGCCACTTGTGTTGTGGCCGAAACGTCGTGATTTTTTGTTATTTTATTTCCACCTACGTGACTTTACCCAATAGAACCAAAGAGTATGGATCCTAGCAGTCACGAAAGCTTTAAATCGAGAACCGTCAATTATGTTAATTGCCACGTCGCGGCCCACGTGCTCGTCGAATTAACATAATTTATATTTCACGTGGGGGGGGGGGGGGAGGAGTCTCCTTACTTCCTCCACTACACCCCCTATGTTAATTAATATAAGAGTTTGCAGGTCCAACACGGGCACGTGTTTGTGCTTCTCTCCCTTGCGATGGGACTTTGTGGGAGTGAACAGTGGAGATGTATAAGGGGCGACGGCGTGGCCAATAAGCTCTGAGTTTGTCTGTAACAAGCTGGAGGTCATCACCAAGAAGGAGTTTGATCGGCGAGGTGAAGAAGGCCCTCTCGTGGACATGAGAGGCACAGTATGCAGCCAGGGGGCCGTCCATAAATGACGTCACGCACCTAGGGGGTGTGGGGGGTGGGTGGGGGTCAGACATTTGTGACGAGGGAGGAGGGGGGGTTTGAGAAATGTGACGTCACATCAAAATGCGCAACTTTAAATAAATATAGAATCGTTATAACAACACTAATTGTTATAACAACACTAATTGTTATAACAACACTAATTGTTACAACAACACTAATTGTTATAACAACACTAATTGTTACAACAACACTAATTGTTACAACAACACTAATTGTTATAACAACACTAATTGTTACAACAACACTAATTGTTACAACAACACTAATTGTTACAACAACACTAATTGTTACAACAACACTAATTGTTATAACAACACTAATTGTTATAACAACACTAATTGTTACAACAAGACTAATTGTTATAACAACACTAATTGTTATAACAACACTAATTGTTCCAACAACACTAATTGTTATAACAACACTAATTGTTATAACAACACTAATTGTTCTAACAACACTAATTGTTACAGCAACACTAATTGTTATAACAACACTAATTGTTATAACAACACTAATTGTTATAACAACACTAATTGTTATAACAACACTAATTGTTCTAACAACACTAATTGTTATAACAACACTAATTGTTTTAACAACACTAATTGTTACAACAACACTAATTGTTACAACAACACTAATTGTTACAACACTAATTGTTATAACAACACTAATTGTTACAACAACACTAATTGTTACAACAACACTAATTGTTATAACAACACTAATTGTTACAACAACACTAATTGTTACAACAACACTAAAACAACACTAATTGTTACAACAACACTAATTGTTATAACAACACTAATTGTTATAACAACACTAATTGTTATAACAACGCTCCTACAACATCAGAGTTCAGCGCCACATTAAATACGCACTACTACAATGCAAATATGGTTTTGGGGGGGAGGGGGGGGGCAAAGCTTTGTGACGTCATAGTTGAGGGGGGGGGTCGCGTGACGTCATTTATGGACGACCCCTGCGATGGTGATGCATCGTCATTGTGCTGCTCGCCTTGTGACGTCCTCTGGCCTGTCGCTGTTTGTTTACTACACACCGCACCGGGTAGACATTTCAGACTGAGTTGACCTAGGGGAGGCCCAGGAACGGTTCAGATAATCGTCACTGGGTGTTGGCCGTGAGCGGGAATCGAACCCGGGTCGCCAGGTTCATAGCGCATCGTAACGCTAACCGCTACACTATCGCTCCCCACACACAGACACACACAGACACACACACGCACACATACACAGCTGCACACACACACACACGTAGACAGATACACACACATGTACACACTCACGCACACACACAGATACACACACACGCACACTGATACACGTACACAGACACACGCACACAGATACACGCACACGCACACACACACGCACACACGTACACACACACGTACACACACACGTACACACATACGTACACACATACACACGTACACACGCATACACACGCATACACACGCGTACACACGCATACACATACACACACATACACACATACATCGCATTTTTGAACCGGGTCCAGAATTTTTCAACCATTTCACGTTTTTGCTGCATCTCACGCTATCTGACTCACACACACACACCGACAGACACACACACACCGATACACTCACACACACCGATACACTCACACCGACACACTCACACACACACACCGACACACACACACTCACACCGACACACTCACACACACCGACACACACCGACACACTCACACACACCGACACACTCACACTCACACACACCGACACACACCGACACACTCACACACACCGACACACTCACACTCACACACACCGACACACTCACACTCACACACACCGACACACACTCACTCACACACACCGACACACACTCACACCGACACACACTCACACCGACACACACTCACACCGACACACACTCACACCGACACACACTCACACCGACACACACTCACAAGTACAAAGACAAAGATCCCCCGTATTAACAGACTGTTGGGGCAAGTGCTGTTAGCGAGCAGTACCTATGAAGGCCGGCACGGCACACGAGGGGGTGGGTGGCCAGCACCACGCCCGGCCGCTTTTGTCTCCCCAGTGACGATGTTTACACACCGCACCAGGCACTCATTTGAGGCTGAGACGACCTAGGGGAGGTCCAGAACCGGTTCAGATAATCGTCACCGGTGTTGGCCATGAGCGGGAATCGAACTCGGGTAGTCGAGTTCATAGCGTAGCGCGCTAACCGCTGCGCCACCGCTCCCCACACACATCTAGACACACCTACACGCGCCCACACACACCTAGACAACACACACACCTGTACACACCTGTACGCACATCTATACACAGCAAGACACACATACACCCCTTGACAGAACACACACACCTGTAAACACACACCTGTACACACCTGCACACAGCAGGATACACCTACACACGCCCACACCCACCTAGACACAACACACACACACACCTGTACACACATCAATACACAGCAGGACACACACACCTTGACAGAACATACACACATCTGTACACACACACCTGTACACACACACCTGTAGACACATCTATACACAGCAAGACACACCTACACACGCCCACACACACCTAGACACAACACACACACACACACCTGTACACACATGTACACACATCTATACACATCAAGACACACCTACACACGCCCACACACACCTAGACACAACACACACACACACACCTGTACACACACACACCTGTACACATACACCTGTACACACATGTACACACATCTATACACAGCAGGACACACCTACACACGTCCATACCCACCTTAACACAACACACGCACACACCTGTACACACACACACCTGTACACACATCTATACACAGCAAGACACACCTACTCACGCCCACACACACCTAGACACAACACACACCTGTACACACACACCTGTACACACATCTATACACAGCAAGACACACCTACACACCCACACACACCTAGACACAACACACACACACACCTGTACACACACCTGTACACACATCAATAGACAGCAGGACACACATACACACGCCCATACACACCTAGACACAACACACACACCTGTACACACACACCTGTACACACACCTGTACACACACCTGTACACACATCAATACACAGCAGGACACAGATACACACGCCCATACACACCTAGACAGAACACACACACACCTGTACACACACACCTGTACACAACAACAACAACAACCGCCATTCGCCACTAAGTGGCGGTGACGTCACCACGACGCTTGTGCCAGGCTATGTGCACCCTGAGGCCACGTGAAGTGTCGAACGCCCGCTGGCAGGAGGTCACGGGGCAGACCCAGGTGCCACGGGTCGACTGACTGAGATGACTGGCTGATGCACCACCTGTGCCCCCTACTGTGCCAACCTGCTGTGCTTTAGCCACCCGGCGCTCCGCTCGCTGTTGTGAGCGTCGCTCCTCCGCCCTCCGTTGTTGTTGGAGGGCGACTGCCTCCAACTGCCCAGTAGCATCCTTCACGAGCCTCCTCCACAGAGGCCGATCTTGACACCGCTGGTACCAGTCATCGGCAAGTCCACTCAGCTCCACGTCCTCCTGTACCACATCACTCCATCTCCTCTCTAGCCCGTGCCGCGCCCGCCTAGCCCCCTCAATCCGGCCAAACAAAAGCTGTTTCGGCATGCGGCGGCTGGGCATGCGGGCCACATGACCCAGCCATCGCAGCCTTGCCTGCCGGAGGAGCTCACCGATGGGACCCTGCCCAGCAAAACAACCCCCCTGTACACACACACCTGTACACACACACCTGTACACACACCTGTACACACATCTATACACAGCAGGACACACCTACACACGCCCATACATGCGTCGAGACAACAAAACAAAGATCCCCCATATAGCCTTAACAGACTGTAGGGGCAAGTGCTGTTAGCGAGCACCTATGAAGGCCGGAACGGTACACGAGGGGGTGAGTGGCCAGCACTACGCCCGACCGCCTTTGTCTCCCTAGTGGCAATGTTTACACACCGCACCAGGTACTCATTTGAGGCTGAGTCGACCTAGGGGAGGCCCAGGACCGGTTCAGATAATCGCCACTGGTATTGGCCGTGAGCAGGAATCGAACCCGGGTCGCCAGGTTCATAGCGCAGCGCGCTAACCGCTACACACCTACACACGCCCACACACACCTACACACAACAAACACACACACACCTGTACACACACACCTGTACACACATCTATACACAGCAGGACACACCTACACACGCCTACACACACCCAGACACAACACACACAACAACCGCCATTCGCCACTAAGTGGCGGTGACGTCACCACGACGCTTGTGCCAGGCCATGTGCACCTTGAGGCCACATTAAGTATCGAACGCCCGCTGGCAGGAGGTCACGGGGCAGACCCAAGTGCCACGGGTCGACTGACTGAGATGACTGAGATGACTGGCTGATGCACCACCTGTGCCCCTTACTGTGCCAACTTGCTGTGCTTTAGCCACCCGGCGCTCGGCTCGTTGTTGTTGGAGGGCGACTACCTCCAACTGCCCAGTAGCGTCCTTCACGAGCCTCCTCCACAGAGGCCGATATTGACACCGCTGATCCCAGTCATCGGCAAGTCCACTCAGCTCCACGTCCTCCTGTACCACATCACTCCATCTCTTCTCTAGCCAGTGCCGCGCCCTTTTAGCCCCCTCGATCCGGCCAAACAAAAGCTGTTTAGGCATGCGGTGGCTGTGCATGCGGGCTGCATGACCAAGCCAACGCAGCCTTGCCTGCCGGAGGAGCTCACCGATGGGACTTTGTCTAGATCTTTCAAGGATTTGTGAGCTCCTCACACAATCCAGCCTGGTTAAACTCAGGATGGATCGTAGGCAGGCCGGCCTAAATATTTCTAACCGGCGAAGATGTTCCATTAGGGGGGTCCACGTTTCACAAGCGTAGAGAAGGGAGGGAATGACTGTGGCCGAGAAGACTTGAAGCTTCGTGCAGAGCGACAGACCACGTAGCTTCCACACAGCGTTACGCAACCGATAAAAAATATTGCCGCTCGACTGATTCGGAGTGAGACCTCTGCTGTTAAACTGGAGCCAGTCATAAGCACACTGCCCAGGTATGGGAAAGTCTCCACTCTCTCCACAACTGCCCCATCACCGATTGGGAGTTGTGGGGGTGGAGTGTCCGATGGTACAAAATACCCAGGCAGGTGCTTAGTTTTGGTGGGGCTGATGGTAAGGCCGCATCTCTTAGTAGCACGCTCCAGTCTCAACAGCAGCGTCTCCAACTCCTCCTCTGAATGAGCAGCTATTACCAAATCATCGGCATACATAACGTCGTTGAGCAATAGGGAGCCATCCCTTGACCGCACCCGGGCATCGATCAGCCTCCAATTATATCTGTACCATATGGAGATTCCCCCGGTACAGCTATTTTGTACACCTGTACACACACACCTGTACACACACACCTGTACACACACCTGTACACACACACCTGTACACACAGCTAGGGACACCTACACATGCCCACAACGACCTAGACACAACACACACACGCACCTGTACACACACACACTTGTATACACACACCTGTACACACACACACCTGTACACACACACCTGTACACAACAACAACAACCGCCATTCGCCACTAAGTGGCGGTGACGTCACCACGACGCTTGTGCCAGGCTATGTGCACCCTGAGGCCACGTGAAGTGTCGAACGCCCGCTGGCAGGAGGTCACGGGGCAGACCCAGGTGCCACGGGTCGACTGACTGAGATGACTGGCTGATGCACCACCTGTGCCCCCTACTGTGCCAACCTGCTTTGCTTTAGCCACCCGGCGCTCCGCTCGCTGTTGTGAGCGTCGCTCCTCCGCCCTCCGTTGTTGTTGGAGGGCGACTGCCTCCAACTGCCCAGTAGCATCCTTCACGAGCCTCCTCCACAGAGGCCGATCTTGACACCGCTGGTACCAGTCATCGGCAAGTCCACTCAGCTCCACGTCCTCCTGTACCACATCACTCCATCTCTTCTCTAGCCCGTGCCGCGCCCGCTTAGCCCCCTCAATCCGGCCAAACAAAAGCTGTTTCGGCATGCGGTGGCTGGGCATGCGGGCTACATGACCCAGCCATCGCAGCCTTGCCTGCCGGAGTAGCTCACCGATGGGACCCTGCCCAGATCTTTCAAGGATTTGTGAGCTCCTCACACAATCCAGTCTGGTTAAACCCAGGATGGATCGTAGGCAGGCCAGCCTAAATGTTTCTAACCGGCGAAGATGTTCCATTAGGGGGGTCCACGTTTCGCAAGCGTAGAGAAGGGAGGGAATGACCGTGGCCGAGAAGACCTGAAGCTTAGTGCGGAGCGACAGACCAGGTAGCTTCCACACAGCGTTACGCAACCGATGAAAAGATATTGCCGCTCGACTGATTCGGAGTGAGACCTCTGCTGTTAAACTGGAGCCAGTCATAAGCACACTGCCCAGGTATGGGAAACTCTCCACTCTCTCCACAACTGCCCCATCACCGATTGGGAGTTGTGGGGGTGGAGTGTCCGATGGTACAAAATACCCAGGCAGGTGCTTAGTTTTGGTGGGGCTGATGGTAAGGCCCCACCTCTTAGTGGCACGCTCCAGTCTCAGCAGCAGCGTCTCCAACTCCTCCTCTGACTGAGCAGCTATTACCAAGTCATCAGCATACATAACGTGGTTGAGCAATATGGAGCCATCCCTTGACCGCACCCGGGCATCGATCAGCCTCCCATTATATCTGTACCATATGGAGATTCCCCCGGTACAGCTATTGAAGGCTTCACGAACTACGTGGTCAAAATAGATGTTAAATAATGTGGGAGCCAGAGGACATCCCTGTCGCACCCCAAGGTGTACAGGGAATGGCTCTGACTCCCGGCCACGTAGTTTTACCCGGGCCCGCTCACCATCATGAAGGTCCTTAATGATCGTGAGCAGAGGGTCAGGTACTCCAAAAGCACGAAGAACGACCCAGAGCCCAGGCAAAACAACCCCCTACCTCCTCGCGGTGCCGGACGGGCAACTCTGTCGTGGACAGCGCTGTGGGGGGAGATCCAATTTTGATTGGCTCCTCCCCTCATGGCATATGTGTCCACCACAGGGGCTAAACGGGGGCTCTGGACGGGTGCGAGGGGCTGGTAACCCCTCCACCTTCAATTAATTACCACGAAACTACGAATTAAACTGAAATATGTAACACCTGTACACACACACCTGTACACACACACTTGTATACACACACACCTGTACACACAGCTAGGGACACCTACACATGCCCACAACGACCTAGACACAACACACACACACACCTGTACACACACACCTGTACACACAGCTAGACACACCTACACACACACATAGACACAACACACACACACACACACCTGTACACACACACACCTGTACACAGACACACCTGTACACACAGCTAGGGACACCTACACATGCCCACAACGATCTAGACACAACACACACACAACTGTAAACACACACCTGTACACACACCTGTACACACACCTGTACACACACACACTTGTATATACACACACACACACCTGTACACACAGCTAGGGACACCTACACATGCCCACAACGACCTAGACACAACACACATACACAACTGTACACACACACACACACCTGTACACATACACCTGTACACACAGCTAGACACACCTACACGCCCACACACACATAGAACCAACACGCACACACACACCTGGACACACACACACACCTGTACACACACACAGCTAGACACACCCACACACGCCCACACACACATAGATACAACACACACACACCTGTACACACACACACTTGTACACACACACACCTGTACACACACACACCTGTACACACACACACACCTGTACACACAACAACAACCACCATTCGCCACTAGGTGGCGCTTGTGCCAGGCCATGTGCACACATAGACACAACACACACACACACCTGTACACACACACCTGTACACACACATAGACACAACACACACACCTGTACACACCCACCTGTACACACACTTGTACACACACACCTGTACACACACAAACACCTGCACACACTCACCTGTACACACACACCTGTACACACACACCTATATACACACACACACACCTGTACACACACACCTGTACACACACGCACACCTGTACACACACCTGTACACACACCTGTACACACACACCTGTACACACAACTAGACACACACCTGTACACACACACACCTGTACACACACACCTGTACACACACCTGTACACACACACCTGCACACACACATAGACACACACACACCTGTACACACACACCTGTACACACAACTAGACACACACACACACCTGCACACACTCACCTGTACACACACACCTGTACACACAACTAGACACACACACACACCTGTACACACACACACCTGTACACACACACTTGTACACACACCTGTACACACACACCTGCACACACACATAGACACATACACCTGTACACACACCTGTACACACAACTAGACACACACACACACCTGCACACACTCACCTGTTCACACACACCTGTACACACACCTGTACACACACACCTGTACACACACCTGTACACACACACCTGTACACACACATAGACACACATACCTGTACACACACATAGACACACACACCTGTACACACACACCTGTACACACAACTAGACACACACGCACCTGCACACACTCAGCTGTACACACACACCTGTACACACACACACACACCTTTACAGACACAAATAGATACAACACACACACCTGTACACACACATAGACACACACACCTGTACACACACATAGACACACACACACCTGTACACACACACCTGTACACACAACTAGACACACACACACCTGCACATACTCACCTGTACACACACACCTGTACACACACATACCTGTACACACACACACCTGGACACAACACACACACCTGTACACACACACCTGTACACACATAACTGTACACACACGCACACCTGTACACACACCTGTACACACACCTGTACATACACACCTGTACACACACACACCTGTACATACAACTAGACACACACACACCTGTACACACACACACCTGTACACACACACCTATACACACACCTGTACACACACACCTGTACACACACCTGTACACACAAACCTGTACACACACATAGACACACACACTTGTACACACACACACCTGTACACACACACCTACACCTGTACATACACAGACACACCTGTACACACACCTGTACACACACCTGTACACACACACCTCTACACACACACCTGTACACACACATAGACACACCTACACATGCGCATTCTGAAGTGACCGGGTGTGAACTGGTATCTCCGAGGCTCAGCGAAGGAGGAGGATGTCAGCCTGGATATCAGCGCCATGAGTAGCAGGTGCTATAGGCTGCGTTCTAGTAGAGCGGAGGGAGGGCAATGGGAATGAGATTTGTTGTACTGTACTGTGCTGTGACTTCTATGCTCCCCACATCCACTCGATCGACCTCTAACATCGTCATCAGAAGAATCGGCAGCAGCAGCAGAAGAAGAATCAGACGGAGAATAATAATCATCATCATCATCAGTCGTAGCAGAATAATCAGCATCAGAGTAATCGTTGAAGCTGATGCAGAATCTTGATTTGAAGCTTTCGTGACTGCAGGAATCAGATGCAGAATCACGAGCAGAATTGGCACGATCAGCAGCGGAATAATCATCATCTGTCGCAGAATAATTATCAGCACAATAATCATCATGAATGGCACGTGAAGAATAATCAGCAGCGGCATAATTAATATCATCATTATCAGCAGCAGCAGCAGAATCAGCAGCAGCAGAATAATGACACGATCATATATCATCATTATCTTATTATTATTGGAAGCAGCATCGTCATCATTACCACCGCAATATCATGCTCACGATCATCAGCAGTATGATCAGCAGCTGCAGAATCATCAGCACCGTTATCATCGTCTTGATCATATCAGCAAAATCATCATCAGCAATAACATCACACCGTTACATCATTGCGATCATTACCATCATCATCAGCACCATCATCAGCATCATCATCATCAGTAGAGTCATCAGCACCGTTATCATCATATTGATCATATCAGCAAAATCATCATCAGCAATAACATCACACCATTACATCATTGCGATCATTACCATCATCATCAGCACCATCATCATCAGCAGCACCATCATCATCAGCAGCAGCAGCATCATCAGCACCATCATCATCAGCACCATCATCATCAGCAGCAATAGAACATGCCCCGCTGCCACAAACTAAGAGGTTCATTGACAGAATGCGAGCTCCATTCATGAGATGAGGAGAGGGTGGGGGGGGTAGAGAGAGGCGGGTGAGAGATGGGAGAGAGGGGAGAGAGGGGAAGAAGAGGGGGGAGGGGAGGGGTAGAGAGATAGGGCGGAGAGAGAGAGAGAGAGGTGAGAGAGAGGGGAGGGAGATGGAGGTGGTGGAGGGGGAGAGACGTGAATGTGGGAGACAGAGGGGAGGAGAGGAGGTGCTGGAGAGGGACATTCGGCAGAGAGAGGCGAGAGAGTGGGGAGAGAGGAGGAGTTAGAGAGAGAGAGTGAGAATGTAGCTGGTGTGGGAAGAGGAGATAGCAGAGAGCGTTATAGCGGTGAGAGAGGGAGAGAGAGAAGGGGAGAGTGCGGAGGGAGCGACAGGGCGAGACCTGGAGGGACATTCGGCAGAGAGAGGCGAGAGAGTGGGGAGAGAGGAGGAGTTAGAGAGAGAGAGTGAGAATGTAGCTGGTGTGGGAAGAGGAGATAGCAGAGAGCGTTATAGCGGTGAGAGAGGGAGAGAGAGAAGGGGAGAGTGCGGAGGGAGCGACAGGGCGAGACCTGGGAGAGGGAGGCAGAGAGATGGAGGAGGGCGGGTGGGGGGGGGAGCAGACAGAGAGAGAGAGGGGGTAGAGAGAGAGGGGATAGAGAGAGAGAGAGGGGGTAGAGAGAGCGGGGGTAGAGAGAGAGGGGGTAGAGAGAGAGAGGGTAGAGAGAGAGAGAGGGGGTAGAGAGAGAGGGGGTAGAGAGAGAGGGGGGTAGAGAGAGAGTGGGGTAGAGAGAGAGAGGGGGTAGAGATAGAGAGGGGGTAGAGAGAGAGAGAGGGGGTAGAGAGAGAGAGGGGGTAGAGAGAGAGGGGGTAGAGAGAGAGAGAGGGGGTAGAGAGAGAGGGTAGAGAGAGAGAGAGGGGGTAGAGAGAGAGAGGGGGTAGAGAGATAGGGGGTAGAGAGAGAGGGGGTAGAGAGAGAGGGGGTAGAGAGAGAGGGGATAGAGAGAGAGAGGGGGTCGAGAGAGAGGGGGTAGAGAGAGAGGGGGTAGAGAGAGAGGGTAGAGAGAGAGAGAGGGGTAGAGAGAGAGAGGGGGTAGAGAGAGAGGGGGTAGAGAGAGAGAGGGGGTAGAGAGAAGAGAGGGGGGTAGAGAGAGAGGGGGTAGAGAGAGAGGGTAGAGAGAGAGAGAGAGGGGGTAAAGAGAGAGGGGGTAGAGAGAGAGGGGTAGAGAGAGGGGGTAGAGAGAGGGGTGAGAGAGGAGAGGGGGTAGAGAGAGGGGGGTGAGAGAGGAGAGGGGGAGTAGAGAGAGGGGGGGTAGAGAGAGAGGGGTAGAGAGAGAGGGGTAGAGAGAGAGGGGTAGAGAGAGATGGGGTAGAGAGAGGGGGTAGAGAGAGGGGGTAGGGAGGGGGTAGAGAGAGGGGTAGAGAGGGAGGGGTAGAGAGAGGGGGGTAGAGAGAGGGGGTAGAGAGAGGGGGTAGAGAGAGAGAGGGGTAGAGAGAGAGAGGGGGTAGAGAGAGAGGGGGTAGAGAGAGAGGGGAGAGGGAGGAGAGAGAGGGAGAGAGAGAGGGGTGAGAGAGAGGGGGTAGAAGAGAGGGGGTGAGAGAGAGGGGAGTGAGAGAGAGAGGGGTGGGGAGAGAGAGAGAGGGGGTAGAGAGAGAGGGGTAGAGAGCGAGGGGTAGAGAGAGAGAGGGGGTAGAGAGAGAGGGGGAGAGAGAGAGGGGGTAGAGAGAGAGAGGGGTAGAGAGAGGGGGTAGAGAGAGAGGGGGGTAGGAGAGGGGGGAGGAGAGAGAGGGAGGTAGAGAGAGGGGGTAGAGAGAGGGGGTAGAGTAGAGAGAGAGAGAGGGGGTAGAGAGAGGAGGGTAGAGAGAGAGGGGTGTAGAGAGAGGGGGTAGAGAGAGAGAGGAGGAGGGAGAGAGAGGGGGTAGAGAGGGTGAGGGAGGGGGGGTAGAGAGAGGGGGGTAGAGAGAGAGGGGTAGAGAGAGGGGGGGTAGAGGAGGGGGGGTAGAGAGAGAGGGGTAGAGAGAGAGAGGGGATAGAGAGAGGGGTAGAGAGAGAGAGGGGGTAGAGAGAGAGAGAGGGGTAGAGAGTGTCTTCGAAGAAAGTAGCACAGATTGATTTTGTTGCACAATGGGAAAACAGAGAGACAGAGAGAGCGAGCGAGCTCTTCGTGAAGCGTTCCATATTTATATTCTTGGTTCTTTCGGTAAAGTCACGTAGAAGAGAAACAATAAAATAATAAAAATATAAAACAATAAAATTCTCACGACGTTTCGACTGCAACACAAGCAGTCATCACCAGGTGTGAAAACCACAACAAGAAAATGTTCTAATTTCTTGTTTATATTCAAATTTTCTTGTTGTGGTTTTCACACCTGATGATGATTGCTTGTGTTGCAGTCGAAACGTCGTGAGAATTTTACTGTTTTATATATTTATTCTTTTATTGTTTCCCTTCTACGTGGTGACTTTACCGAAAGAACCGAGAATGTGAATCCCTGCAGTCACGAAAGCTTTAGATCAAAATCCGTTCCATATTTCTAAAGAGAGGAGGGGGAGAGTAAGGCTGTCTGTGGGCGTGTCTTGAGAGAGGGGGAGGAGTGAGGCTGTCTGTGGGCGTGTCTTGAGAGAGGGGGGAGGAGTGAGGCTGTCTGTGGGCGTGTCTTGAGAGAGGGGGAGAGTGAGGCTGTCTGTGGGCGTGTCTGATAGAGGGGGAGAGTGAGGCTGTCTGTGGGCGTGTCTGAGAGAGGGGGAGAGTGAGGCTGTCTGTGGGCGTGCCTGAGAGAGGGGGAGAGTGAGGCTGTCTGTGGGCGAGTCTTGAGAGAGGGGGAGAGTGAGGCTGTCTGTGGGCGTGTCTTGAGAGAGGGGGAGGAGTGAGGCTGTCTGTGGGCGTGTCTTGAGAGAGGGGGAGGAGTGAGGCTGTCTGTGGGCGTGTCTTGAGAGAGGGGGAGAGTGAGGCTGTCTGTGGGCGTGTCTGATAGAGGGGGAGAGTGAGGCTGTCTGTGGGCGTGTCTGAGGAGAGGGGGAGAGTGAGACTGTCTGTGGGCGTGTCTTGAGAGAGGGGGAGAGTGTGGCTGCCTGTGGGCGTGTCTTGAGAGAGGGGGAGAGTGAGGCTGTCTGTGGGCGTGTCTTGAGAGAGGGGAGAGTGAGGCTGTCTGTGGGCGTGTCTGAGAGAGGGGGAGAGTGAGGCTGCCTGTGGGCGTGTCTTGAGAGAGGGGGGAGTGAGGCTGTCTGTGGGCGTGTCTTGAGAGAGGGGGAGGAGTGAGGCTGTCTGTGGGCGTGTCTGAGAGAGGGGAGGAGTGAGGCTGTCTGTGGGCGTGTCTTGAGAGAGGGGGAGGAGTGAGGCTGTATGTGGGCGTGTCTTGAGAGAGGGGGAGAGTGAGGCTGTCTGTGGGCGTGTCTTGAGAGAGGGGGGAGAGTGAGGCTGTCTGTGGGCGTGTCTTGAGAGAGGGGGAGGAGTGAGGCTGTCTGTGGGCGTGTCTTCAGAGAGGGGAGGAGTGAGGCTGTCTGTGGGCGTGTGTTGAGAGAGGGGGAGGAGTGAGGCTGTCTGTGGGCGTGTCTTGAGAGAGGGGGAGAGTGAGGCTGTCTGTGGGCGTGTCTTGAGAGAGGGGGAGGAGTGAGGCTGTCTGTGGGCATGTCTGAGAGAGGGGAGGAGTGAGGCTGTCTGTGGGCGTGTCTTGAGAGAGGGGGAGGAGTGAGGCAGTCTGTGGGCGTGTCTAAGAGAGGGGGAGAGTGAGGCTGTCTGTGGGCGTGTCTTGAGAGAGGGGGAGAGTGAGGCTGTCTGTGGGCGTGTCTGAGAGAGGGGGAGAGTGAGACTGTCTGTGGGCGTGTCTTGAGAGAGGGGGAGAGTGTGGCTGCCTGTGGGCGTGTCTTGAGAGAGGGGGAGAGTGAGGCTGTCTGTGGGCGTGTCTTGAGAGAGGGGGAGAGGTGAGGCTGTCTGTGGGCGTGTCTTGAGAGAGGGGGAGAGTGAGGCTGTCTGTGGGCGTGTCTTGAGAGAGGGGAGGAGTGAGGCTGTCTGTGGGCGTGTCTTCAGAGAGGGGGAGGAGTGAGGCTGTCTGTGGGCATGTCTGAGAGAGGGGGAGGAGTGAGGCAGTCTGTGGGCGTGTCTAAGAGAGGGGAGAGTGAGGCTGTCTGTGGGCGTGTCTTGAGAGAGGGGGAGAGTGAGGCTGTCTGTGGGCGTGTCTGAGAGAGGGGGAGAGTGAGACTGTCTGTGGGCGTGTCTTGAGAGAGGGGGAGAGTGTGGCTGCCTGTGGGCGTGTCTTGAGAGAGGGGGAGGAGTGAGGCTGTCTGTGGGCGTGTCTTGAGAGAGGGGGAGAGTGAGGCTGTCTGTGGCGTGTCTGAGAGAGGGGGAGAGTGAGACTGTCTGTGGGCGTGTCTTGAGAGAGGGGGGAGTGAAGCTGTCTGTGGGCGTGTCTTGAGAGAGGGGGAGAGTGAGGCTGCTGTGGGCGTGTCTTGAGAGAGGGGGAGAGTGAGACTGCCTGTGGGCGTGTCTTGAGAGAGGGGGGAGTGAGGCTGTCTGTGGGCGTGTCTTGAGAGAGGGGGAGGAGTGAGGCTGTCTGTGGGCGTGTCTGAGAGAGGGGGAGGAGTGAGGCTGTCTGTGGGCGTGTCTTGAGAGAGGGGGAGGAGTGAGGCTGTCTGTGGGCGTGTCTTGAGAGAGGGGCAGAGTGAGGCTGTCTGTGGCGTGTCTGAGAGAGGGGGAGGAGTGAGGCTGTCTGTGGGCGTGTAAGAGAGGGGGAGAGTGAGGCTGTCTGTGGGCGTGTCTTGAGAGAGGGGAGATTGAGGCTGTCTGTGGGCGTGTCTTGAGAGAGGGGGAGGAGTGAGGCTGTCTGTGGGCGTGTCTTCAGAGAGGGGGAGGAGTGAGGCTGTCTGTGGGCGTGTCTTGAGAGAGGGGGAGAGTGAGGCTGTCTGTGGGCGTGTCTTGAGAGAGGGGAGGAGTGAGGCTGTCTGTGGGCGTGTCTGAGAGAGGGGAGAGTGAGGCTGCCTGTGGGCGTGTCTTGAGAGAGGGGGGAGTGAGGCTGTCTGTGGGCGTGTCTTGAGAGAGGGGGAGGAGTGAGGCTGTCTTGGGCGTGTCTGAGAGAGGGGGAGGAGTGAGGCTGTCTGTGGGCGTGTCTGAGAGAGTTCCTCTCTAGTGACGTCACAGCGCACCTGTGTGGGACCCGCAGAGTCTCCGGCTGTCCCCGCGTCTCCCTCTAACTCCCCTGTGTCTCTCTCCGTGTCTCTCTCCCTGTCTCTCTCTAACTCCCCCGTGTCTCTCTCCGTGTCTCTCCCCGTGTCTCTCTCTAACTCCCCCGTGTCTCTCTCCGTGTCTCTCTCTAACTCCCCGTGTCTCTCTCTAACTCCCCGTGTCTCTCCCGTGTCTCTCTCCGTGTCTCTCTCTAACTCCCCGTGTGTCTCTCTAACTCCCCGTGTCTCTCCCCGTGTCTCTCCCCGTGTCTCTCTCTAACTCCCCGTGTCTCTCTCCGTGTCTCTCTCTAACTCCCCGTGTCTCTCTCCGTGTCTCTCTCCCTGTCTCTCTCTAACTCCCCGTGTCTCTCCCCGTGTCTCTCTAACTCCCCCGTGTCTCTCTCCCTGTCTCCCTCTAACTCCCCGTGTCTCTCTCCGTGTCTCTCTCTAACTCCCCCGTGTCTCTCTCTAACTCCCCCGTGTCTCCCCGTGAGTAACTGCTCGAACCTTTGCCATGATGTGATGTCCTACTGCACACCATCTGTGTCACCATCACCACCGTCACCACCATCATCACCACCACCGTCATCACCATCACCACCATCATCCTCACCACTACCACCACCTGCACCACCTTTATGCACTGCTCCTGTGAGATTCGCCCACAGCTCATGGGCTGAGTTCGACGTTGATGTTTTTGGTGTTTACTGAAGTGGCAAGGAGTTGTAGGTTAAGATGTGACCTTTAGATACGCAGCGAGAACAACAACAACATCATCATCATCGACACCAACATCAACAACACGAGCAACCACAACAACATTGTCATCACTCTCATTATCATAATCACAATCATCACTATCCTCATCATCAGTACCATCAGTATCATCACTATCATCATCATCATCAGTATCATCATCGCCACCACCACCGCCACCGCCACCGTGAAGATTTCACGATGGCTCCGCTCGCCGTAGGCGCTCTGGCGGCAGGAGGCGTCACCTTGATGCTGCCTCCCGTGCCTCCACTCGTCCAGTACCGCGACCATCTCCTGCTGGTCCCACCTCAAGATGTCCAACACCACCAACACCACCACCAGCAGCAACAACAACAACATCATCATCATCACCATCAGAAGCAGAAGAAAAGCCATCACAACAACAACAACAACAACCGCCACCAGCAGCATCACCACCACCATCATCACCATCATCAGCACAACAACAACAACAACAGGAGGAGGTTCGAGGAGGACAAGGTGGAGCAGGGAGCTGGTGTCTCTTCTCTGGGCGCCCTGCTGGGCCTCAGCGACGTGTCGCACTTGCAGGGCGGCGTGATCAGGAGGCGGCAGCTCTACTGCCGCACGGGACATCACCTCGAGATCCTCGCCAACGGAACCATACGTGGGACTCGCAGGGACCACAGCAGATTCGGTACGGGGTGGGGTGGGTGGGGTGGGGTGGGTGGGGGGGAGAGTACTGCCGTGGGATGGACTACTTGGCGATGTGGACTGTGACATGGTGGTTGGGCTGTGAGATCGACTACGAGATTGACCGTGAGATTGACCGTGAGATTGACTGTGAGATTGACTGTGAGATTGACCATGAGATTGACTGTGAGATTGACTTGTGAGATTGACCATGAGCTTGACTGTGAGATTGACCATGAGATTGACCGTGAGATTGACTGTGAGATTGACCGTGAGATTGACTGTGAGATTGACTGTGAGATTGACCGTGAGATTGACTGTGAGATTGACTATGAGATTGGCTATGAGATTGACTATGAGATTGACCGTGAGATTGACTGTGAGATTGACTATGAGATTGACCGTGAGATTGACCGTGAGATTGACTATGAGATTGACTGTGAGATTGACTATGAGATTGACCGTGATGTGGACTATAAGATGGACTATAAGATGGACTGTGAGATGGACCCGGGTTCGATTCCCGCTCACGGCCACCAACACCGGTGACGATTATCTGAACCGGTCCTGGGTCTCCTCTAGGACGACTCAGCCTCAAACGAGTACCTGGTGCGGTGTGTAGTGAACATGACCACTGGGGAGACAAAGGCGGCCGGGCGTGGTGCTGTCCACAAACCCCCTCGCGTGGCGTGTCGGCCTCCATAGGTGCTGCTCGCTAACAGCACTTGCCCCAACAGTGTGTGACAAGCTACACGGGTGACCTTTGTCTTTGTTTGAGAGGCAGTTGTGGAGAGAGTGGAGGAATTCCCGTAGCCTGGGCAGCGTCCTTACGAGCGGCTCCGCTTTGGTAGCGGAGGTGTCACTCCGAATCGGTCGAGCGGAATTCATCTTTTCGTCGCCTGCTGTAATGTCGTGTGGAAGCTACCTGGCCTGTCGCTCCTCCGTACGAAGCTTCGGGTCTTCTCGGCCACGGCAGATGACCATCCCTTGTCTACACTTGCGAAACGTGGACTCATCTCCCCCCCCCCCCCCCCCTATATACATGGAACATATTTCGCCGGTTTTAAACACTCGGGTTCTGGCCTGCCCACGATCCATCCTCCGTTGAACCTGCAGGCTGGAATGTGTTGAGGAGCTCCACAGATCCTTTCAAGATCTGGACACATTCCCATCGGTAAGTTCCTCCGGCAGGCGAGGCCGCGTTGGCTGTGTCACGTAGCCCGCATGCCCAGCCACCGCATGCCCCAAGCAGCTTCCGTTTGGCCGTATAGAGAGGGAGCTAAACGGGCGCGGCACGGGCTAGAGAAGAGATGGAGTGATGGGTGAGTGGGTGAGTGCGTGGGTGAGTGACACGGGCTAGAGAAGTGATGGAGTGAGTGGGTGGGTGGGTGAGTGAGTGGGTGAGTGACACGGGCTAGAGAAGTGATGGGTGAGTGGGTGGGTGAGTGACACGGGCTAGAGAAGTGATGGGTGAGTGGGTGGGTGGGTGAGTGAGTGGGTGGGTGAGTGACACGGGCTAGAGAAGTGATGGGTGAGTGGGTGGGTGAGTGACACGGGCTAGAGAAGTGATGGGTGAGTGGGTGGGTGGGTGAGTGAGTGACACGGGCTAGAGAAGTGATGGGTGAGTGGGTGGGTGGGTGAGTGACACGGGCTAGAGAAGTGATGGGTGAGTGGGTGGGTGAGTGAGTGAGTGAGTGACACGGGCTAGAGAAGTGATGCGTGAGTGGGTGGGTGAGTGGGTGAGTGAGTGAGTGGATGGGTGAGTGAGTGACACGGGCTAGAGAAGTGATGGCGTGATGGGTGAGTGGGTGAGTGAGTGTGTGGATGGGTAAGTGAGTGGTTGAGTGACACGGGCTAGAGAACAGATGGAGTGATAGGTGAGTGGGTGAGTGAGTGTGTGGATGGGTCAGTGAGTGGGTGGGGGAGTGACACGGGCTAGAGAAGTGATGGGTGAGTGGGTGGGTGGATGGGTGAGTGAGTGGGTGAGTGGCACGGGCTAGAGAAGAGATGGAGTGATGTGGTACAGGAGGACGTGGAGCTGAGTGGACTTGCCGATGACCGCTACCAGCGGTGTCAAGATCGGCCTCTGTGGGAAGAGGAGGCTCATAAAGCACAATGCTACTGGGGCAGTGCTAAGCTAGGTGCACCTTGAGGCTACTGGGACAGTGCCAGGCTAGGTGCACCATGAGGAGGCTACTGGGGACAGTGCTAGGCTAGGTGCACCTTGTGAAGGCTACTGGGGCAGTGCCAGGCTAGGTGCACCTTGAGGAGTCTACTGGGCAGTTGGAGGCAGTCGCCCTCCAGCAACAACGGAGGGCGGAGGAGCGACGCTCACAACAACGAGCGGAGCGCCGGGGCGGATAAAACGCAGCGAGTTGGCACAGTAGGGGGCACAGGTGGTGCATCAGCCAGTCATCTCAGTCAGTCGACCCGTGGCACCTGGGTCTGCCCCGTGACCTCCTGCCAGCGGGCGTTCGACACTTCACGTGGCCTCAAGGTGCACATGGCCTGGCACAAGCGTCGTGGTGACGTCACTGCCACTTAGTGGCGAATGCCGGTTGTTGTTGTGTGTATACATGTAGGTGTCTGTGTGTAAGTGTGTGTGTATACATGTAGGTGTACCTTCATAGGTGCTCGCTAACAGCACTTGACCCTACAGTCTGTTAAGGCTATATGGTGGATCTTTGTCTTTGTTTGTGTATACATGTAGGTGTCTGTGTAAGTGTGTGTGTATACATGTAGGTGTATGTGTGTGTGTATACATGTAGGTGTATGTGTATGTGTGTGCACAATACAGTGTGCTAGATGTGGTGACACGTGTGTGTGTATGTGTATGTGAAGGTGTAAGTGTGTTTGTGTGTAGGCTTAGTGTAGTGTGCGTGACGTGTTGACACGTGTGTGCGTGTATGTATGTGTCTCTATGTGCGTGTAGCGGTTAGCGCGCTGCGCTATGAACCTGGCGATCCGGGTTCAATTCCTGCTCACGGTCAACACCGGTGACGATTATCTGAACCGGTCCTGGGCCTCCCCTAGGTCGACTCAGCCTCAAATGAGTAACTGGTGCGGTGGATAAAAACATAACCACTAGGGAGACAAAGGCGGTCGGGCGTGGTGCTGGCCACCCATCTCTGTAACTCGTACCGCTGTTGTAACTGCCGCGCCTGGAGATCGCATCGACCTGCGTTGTAATACCGTGGTGAGATGTTAACTACCTCGCCTGGTATACAGGAGGTCGTGGGTTCAATCCCGACACTGACCACGCCTGCTGCTGCTGCTGTATATTTGGAGTTTGCGTGTCTCTCTCTCTCCGTGGTGAGATGTTAACTACCTCGCCATGTCTACAGGAGGTCGTGGATTCAATCCCGACACTGACGACGCCTGCTGCTGCTGTATATTTGGAGTTTGCGTGTCTCTCTCTCCATGCTGCTGCTGTTGGGAATGTCCACGTGGCCACGACGAAGAGCGCCGTCTCTCTGTAGCCCTCAATTTGTGATATCCAGCGTGGCTGATGTAAATTGAAAGTGGCGTAGCACTGTCGTAGTAGCGGTAGGAGGAAGTTCGCGAGAGGGGCCTGGAACCGATGATGGGCATAACCGGGGACCCGTGGCTCAGCGAGCAAAGCGTCTCCGTGACACGGCGACGCTTCGCTTGCACCGTACGTAGCCAACCGCGTGTGCGTCTATGGGTCTTTGTGTGAGTCGGTGGGTCTCCGTGTGAGACTATGGGTCTCTGTGTGAGTCTGTGGGTCTCTGTGTGAGTCTATGGGTCTCTGTGTGAGTCTGTGGGTCTCAGTGTGAGTCTATGGGTCTCTGTGTGAGTCTGTAGGTCTCAGTGTGAGTCTATGGGTCTCGGTGTGAGGCTATGGGTCTCTGTGTGAGTCTATGGGTCTCTGTGTAAGTCTATGTACGTATGCTGAACTTCTTTCACACCGTGCGTAGCCAACCGTGCTGATCGGAGGTGCTTGGGGTAAGGAAAACGACACTGATCACAACACCAGCGAGCTGATTCCGCGTCTCTCCGTCGACTTGCGATAGACGAACGCCCCCCCCCTCCCCCGCAATTCCCACGGCAGTGAACGGAGTGGTGAAGTATGGTTAATGAGCACGCGCTGCTGCGTCACCTGACTGGGTGGGTGGGTGAGAGTGTGGGTGAGAGTGAAGGAGAGTGGGTGGGTGAGTGAATGAGTGGGTGAGTGTGTGGGTTGATGTGTGGGTGAGTGTGTGGGTGAGTGTGTGGGTGAGTGTGTGGGTGAGTGTGTGGGTGAGAGTGTGGGTGAGAGTGTGGGTGAGTGTGTGGGTGAGTGTGTGGGTGAGTGTGTGGGTGAGAGTGTGGGTGAGTGTGTGCGTGAGAGTGAAGGAGAGTGTGTGGGTGAGAGTGTGGGTGAGTGGGTGAGTGTGTAGGTTGGTGTGTGGGTGAGTGGGTGGGTGAGTGGGTGGGTGAGTGTGTGGGTGAGTGTGTGGGTGAGTGGGTGGGTGAGTGGGTGGGTGAGTGTGTGGGTGAGTGTGTGGGTGAGAGTGTGGGTGAGAGTGTGGGTGAGAGTGTGGGTGAGAGTGTGGGTGAGTGTGTGGGTGAGTGCGTGGGTGAGAGCGTGGGTGAGAGCGTGGGTGAGTGTGTGGGTGAGTGTGTGGGTGTGTGGGTGAGTGTGTGGGTGAGTGTGTGAGTGTGTGGGTGAGTGTGTGGGTGAGTGTGTGGGTGAGTGGGTGAGTGTGTGGGTGAGTGTGTGGGTGAGGGTGTGGGTGAGTGTGTGGGTGAGTGTGTGGGTGAGAGTGTGGGTGAGTGTGTGGGTGAGTGTGTGAGTGTGTGGGTGTGTGTGTGGGTGAGAGTGAGAGTGTTATCAGAATCTTTATCCTGGAAGAGGGGGTGAGGGAGAGCGAATTGAAGGGTTAAGAAGACGGCGGCGAGGGTAGGAGGATGGTGGGGGAGAGGGAGGATGGGGGGTGGGGGAGAGGGAGGATGGAGGGTGGGGGAGAGGGAGGATGGAGGGTGGGGGAGAGGGAGGATGGAGGGTGGGGGAGAGGGAGGATGGAGGGTGGGGGAGAGGGAGGATGGGGGGTGGGGGAGAGGGGGAACGAGGCAGAGAGGAGGGAGAGACGAAGGCAAACTATATAAACTACTAAACTATTATTTTATTTGACCAGGTAAGACCCCCACTGAACTTCTATGTTGCTCGAATCTCGACGAAGTGGGCTTATCAATGTACATATGTAGAGTAGCAGCCCAAAATTACTCTAAACGCTTGATGTAGATTTTACACGTGGAGGGGGAAACTCCAGGGGATCCGGAGAAAAATCCACGCGACCACGGGGACAGAGAGACACACAAATATACAGCAGCAGGCATCATCAGGGTCGGGATCGAACCCACGACCTCCTGTATACCAGGCGAGGTAGTTAACATCTCCTAGCCACTGTGATGATGATGAGAGAGACACACACACACAAGTAGGGATCGAACCCAGGTCCTCCTGCAGACCAGGCGAGGTAGTCAACATCTCGTAGGGAGGAGAGGGGCAGGGAGGCTGGAGTTGACAGGTCGAAGTTGGTCGGTGTCTGTCCACAACTCAGCCCCTCGTGTGCCACTCTGACGCCCTTCATAGACTGCTGCTGCTAATCGCTCGCAGCTATCTCGTACGTTGGTCCAACGTTGAACCAACGTTGGTTCAACGTCGGCGTGTAGTTGAACCAACGTTGGTTCAACATCGGCGTGTGGTTGAACCAACGTTGGTTCGACGTCGGCGTGTGGTTGAACCAACGTTGGTTCGACGTCGGCGTGTAGTTGAACCAACGTTGCAGCAACGTTGCAGCAACGTTGGCACTGTGTTTTCCCCAGGCATACTGGAGTTCTTCAGCATCGCCGTGGGCCTGGTGAGCATCCGTGGGGTGGACACCGGCAGATTCTTGGCCATGAACGACAGAGGGGAGCTCTATGGAGCGGTGAGACATCACCATCAGCACCATCATCAACACCATCATCAACACCATCATTATCATCAACACCATCATTATCATCAACACCATCATCACCACCATCAGCACCATCATCACCATCATCATCACCATCAACACCATCATTATCATCAACACCATCATCATCAACACCATCATCATCACCACCATCATCAACACCATCATCAACACCATCATCACCACCATCATCACCACCATCAACACCATCACCAACATCATCATAAACACCATCATCATCAACACCATCACCACCATCATCAACACCATCACCACCACCATCATCACCACCATCATCACCATCACCACCATCATCACCATCATCACCATCAACACCATCAACACCATCATCATCATCAACACCATCTTCACCACCATCATCACCACCATCATCACCACCATCATCACCACCATCAACACCATTACCAACATCATCATAAACACCATCATCATCACCCCCACCATCACCATCATTATCATCAACACCATCACCACCACCAACAACACCATCATCACCACCACCACCACCATCAACACCACCATCAACACCATCACCAACATCATCATAAACACCATCATCATCACCCCCACCATCACCATCATTATCATCAACACCATCACCACCACCAACAACACCATCATCACCACCACCACCCCCATCAACAACACCATCACCACCACCACCCCCATCAACAACACCATCACCACCACCACCCCCATCAACAACACCATCACCACCACCACCCCCATCAACAACATCATCACCACCACCATCACCATCATTATCATCAACACCACCACCCCCATCAACAACACCATCATCACCACCACCACCAACAACACCATCACCACCCCCATCAACAACACCAACACCAACATCACCACCAACACCATCACCACCACCCGATCTCTCCCTGTAGACGCAGCTGAGTGCGGAGTGCGTCTTCAAGGAAGAGTTCGAGGAGAACTGGTACAACACTTACTCCTCCAGCCTCCACCGACAGCGGCCGAGTGGGAGGCGCCTCTACCTGGCGCTCAACCGAGACGGCAGCGCGCGCGACGCCACGCGGACGCGACGCACGCAGCGCTTCGCGCACTTCCTGCCCAGACACGTGGCGCAGCAGCCTCAGCAGCGTCGGCAGCAGCAGCAGCCGCAGCAGCAGCCGCAACATCTGCGGCAGCAGCAGCGGCAGCAGCCGCAGCAGCAGCCGCAGCAGCAGCCTCTGGAGAGGAGCGGCCCGGTTCAACAGCGAGCGGCGGACAAACTTGACAACACCTGAACGGGTCCGGAGATTTTCGGGGTTTTTTTTTTTTGGGGGGGTGGGTGGGGGGGGATAGGACCGGAGCCGTTCGTCAGTGCCAGCCAGACAGACAGCCAGCCAGGCAGTCAGACAGCCAGCTAGCCAGTCAGACAGCCAGCTAGCCAGCTAGGCAGTCAGACAGCCAGCCAGCTAGGCAGTCAGACAGCCAGCCAGCTAGGCAGTCAGACAGCCAGCCAGCTAGGCGGTCAGCCAGCCAGCTAGGCAGTCAGCCAGCCAGGCAGCTAGGCAGTCAGCCAGGCAGCTAGGCAGTCAGCCAGCCAGCCAGGCAGTCAGCCAGCCAGGCAGTCAGCCAGCCAGTCAGACAGCCAGCCAGCTAGGCAGTCAGTCAGCCAGCTAGGCAGTCAGCCAGCTAGGCAGTCAGCCAGCCAGCTAGGCAGTCAGACAGCCAGCTAGGCAGTCAGACAGCCAGCTAGACAGTCAGCCAGCCGGCAAGGCAGCCAACCAGCCGGCTAGGCAGTCAGATGGCCGGTGAGTTAGCCAGCCAGCTAGTCAGTCAGGCGGCCAGTTAGCCAGCCAGCTAGCCAAACTTGTATTCTTTCTCCAATGGATTCGGGGGGCTCCGTGTGTGTAAACGCGTGTGTACACACACACGTGTGTACACACGTGTGTGTGTACGCGTAGCACAGTAGGGGGCACAGGTGGTGCATCTGCCAGTCATCTCAGTCAGTCGGCCCGTGGCACCTGCTGGGTCTGCCCCGTGACCTCCTGCCGGCGGGCGTTCGACACTTCACGTGGCCTTCACGTGCACCTAGCCTGGCACAACAAGCGCCGCGGTGACGTCACCGCCACTTAGTAGCGAATGGCGGCTGCTGCTGTTGTTGTTGTTGAGGGGAGCGGTGGTGCAGCGGTTAGCGCTACGCTGCGCTCCGAACCCGGCGACCCGAGTTCGATTCCCGCTCACGGCCACCAACACCACCGGTGACGATTCTCTGAACCGGTCCTGGGCCTCCGCTCGATCTACTCAGCCTCAAATGAGTACCTGGTGCGGTGTGTAGTAAACTGGGGAGACAAAGGCGGCCGGGCGTGTTGCTGGCCACCCACCCCCTCGTGCGCCACAGTGCCGGCCTTCATAGGTGCTGCTCGCTAACAGCACTTGCCCCGACAGTCTGTTACAGGCTACACGGGGGGTCTTTGTCTTTGTTTGTTACTGCTGGGGGAGAGGAGGGGGGTGGTGGATGAACTTCTGATGATGATGGGGGAGGAGCTAAGACGCCGTTGCCACAAGATGTCTCGCACCCCACCCGACCCACCACGCCTACGGCACCTGGCGAGGGCCTGGGTGGTGACCGCGCACCTGAAGACCAACCCAGACTCACGACGCCTGAGATCGGATGACCTCCCCCCGGGTAATCCATGGACGACCCTTAGATGACCCCCTTGATGACCTCCTTGATGGCCTCCTGGATGACCCCTAGATCACCCCTGGATGACCCCCGGATAACCTCCCGGATGACCTCCCGGATGACCCCTGGACGATCTCCAGGATGACCCCTGGATGGCCTCCCGGATGACCCCTGGATAACCTCCTGGATGACCCCCGGATGACCCCCCGGATGACCTCCTAGATGACCCCTGGATGACCCCCGGATGACCTCCCGGATGACCCCTGGACGATCTCCAGGATGACCCCTGGATGGCCTCCCGGATGACCCCTAGATAACCTCCTGGATGACCCCAGGATGACCTCCCAGATGACCCCCGGAAGACATCTGGATGACCTCCTGGATGACCTACCAGATGACCCCCGGAAGACACCTGGATGACCTCGATGACCTCCTGGATGACCTCCGCCGGATCGCGACAGAGCCGTGGACTTCTGGGGCAAGGGGCCCCCACGCTCTCGCTGTTCTGATGGCTCGATGTTCGTGTCGCCATGCCCTCCACCACCCACTGAGTGCGCGTGCCTTGAACTTCTTTCGCACCGCACGTGGCCGAACCGTGCCGATCGCGTCGAGCTCTCGGTGAGGGCGGTGCGGGGTGAGGAGGGGGGGGGTGGTGAGGGAGTGAACAATCGAGGGGAGCGGTGGCGCAGTGGTTAGCGCTGCACCGGGCACACGTTTGATTCACAGCTGCCCGCCCGCTGAAAACCACGTGACGATCATCTGCCGGACCCGGTATCTGGGCTCCGAGCCCAGGTCGACTGAGCCTCAAACGGGTACCTGGTGCGGTGTGCGCGTGTGAACCCGGGGGGGGGGGGGGGGGGGGAGAGACAAAGGCGGCCGGGAGGTGGTGTTCGTGGGCTGGCGCTCGTTAACGGCAGTCTGTTCTGGAGGGGGCAGCCTTCGTCATTTGTGAGTCCCCTTGCAGGCGTTCGTGATATCCGGGATCACCACCACGTGGACTCACTCACCACACGAACCCGCTGAGACGATGATGATGATCGTGATGATGATCGTGATGATGATCGTGATGATGATCGTGATGATCATTCTGGGCTGCAGAAGGCTCCACGTGTTAACTTTAAACGCTTGTTCCAAGTCACGAGGACAACATCGTACGCAACTAATAACTTTTAATGATTTTTTTTATCCTTCCGTCCTTAGCTTTGTCGCAACCCTTAAGATATATTTATTGGTAAGTTAAGATCCTTTCCGTTCGCGTCTTTGACTTAAGTGCCACCCGCCATGTCAAGCCCTTCTCTCTCTCTCAAGATGCGTGTACAAATATTTATTTTTGTATTTATTAAATTGGTTTTATGATCACGACTACAAGCCGCGGGCCTGCGTGATTTCCCCCCCCCCCGGGATTCCGTGGGTGAGAGAGACAAAGGCGGCCGGGCGTGGTTTCTGGCCACATCACCCCCCTCGCTTGCCACCAATGCCGGCCTCCAGAGGTGCTCGCAAACAGCACTTGACCCCCAAGTGTTACAGGCTACACGGGGGATCTGTGCACCAAAGTCAAAGATCCCCCGTGTAGCCTCAACAGACTGTAGGGGCAAGTGCTGTGAGCGAGTAGCAGCACCTGTGAAGGCCGGCACGGCACACGAGGGGGTGGGTGGCCAGCACCAAGCACGCCCGGCCGCCTTTGTCTCCCTAGTGGCGATGTTTACTACACACCGCACCAGGTTCTCGTTTGAGGCTTAGTCGACCTAGGGGAGGCCGTGAGTGCGAATCGAACTCGGGTTGCCGGGTTCGGAGCGTAGCGCTTACCCGCTGACGCTCCCCACTACCACACACAGACACGTGTGTGTGTACGTGCGCGTGTGTGGACAGGTGTGTGTAGACACGTGTGTGTGTACACGTGTTTGTGTACGCGCGCGTGTGTACTCGCGCGTGTTGTGGACACGTGTGTGTGTGTACGTGTGTGTGTGGACACGTGTGCGTGTACACACACGCGCGCACACACAGACACACCGCACCAGGTGTGCTGGCCAGGTAATGTGTACTGGGGGCAGGAATCCCGTCCTATCTCTCTGCCATCTCAATGCGCGCGGTGGATTCCCTAATAAGGCGTCATCACGTTACCTCTCGGGGGAGATGTTGAGAGGATTTGACAACAGACTCACTCGCATCGCAGAGACAAAGCTCCCCCGTGTTGCCTTCACAGACTGTAGGGGCAAGTGCTGTTAGCGAGCAGCACCTATGAAGGCCGGCACGGCACACGAGGAGGTGGGTGGCCAGTACCACGCCCGGCCGCCTTTGTCTCCCCAGTGACGATGTTTACTACACACCGCACCAGGTACTAATTTGAGGCTCAGTCGACCTGGGGGAGGCCCAGGACCAATTCAGATAATCGTCACCGGTGGTGTGGCCGTGAGCGGGAATCGAACTCGGGTGGCCTGGGTTCGTAGTTCAGCGCGCTAACCGCTCCCACACACAGACACGCGATTTCACCAACCCATAGACACACACACACGCGATTCACCAACCCATAGACACACACACACAGACACACACACAGACACGCGATTTCACCAACCCATACACACAGACACGCGATTTCACCAACCCATAAGACACACACATTCCTACAGTTTTCGGGTAGTGTCAGTCTGTGTCTGCATCAGTCTGTGTGTTTGTCAGTCTGTGTGTCAATGACACACACACAGTGACACACACACAGCGACACACACACAGTGACACACACAGCGACACACACACAGTCACACACACACAGTGACACACACACAGTGACACAGACACACACAGTGACACAGACACAGCGACACATACATTGACACACACACAGTGACACAGACACACAGTGACACAGACACACACACAGTGACACAGACACAGTGACACAGACACAGTGACACAGACACAGTGACACAGACACAGTGACACAGACACAGTGACACACACAGTGACACACACAGTGACAGACACACACACAGTGACACAGACACACACACAGTGACACAGACACAGTGACACAGACAGTGACACAGACACACACACAGTGACACACACACAGTGACACAGTGACACAGACACACACAGTGACACAACAACCGCCATTCGCCACTAAGTGGCGGTGACGTCACCACGACGCTTGTGCCAGGCTATGTGCACCCTGAGGCCACGTGAAGTGTCGAACGCCCGCTGGCAGGAGGTCACGGGGCAGACCCAGGTGCCACGGGTCGACTGACTGAGATGACTGGCTGATGCACCACCTGTGCCCCCTACTGTGCCAACCTGCTGTGCTTTAGCCACCCGGCGCTCCGCTCGCTGTTGTGAGCGTCGCTCCTCCGCCCTCCGTTGTTGTTGGAGGGCGACTGCCTCCAACTGCCCAGTAGCATCCTTCACGAGCCTCCTCCACAGAGGCCGATCTTGACACCGCTGGTACCAGTCATCGGCAAGTCCACTCAGCTCCACGTCCTCCTGTACCACATCACTCCATCTCTTCTCTAGCCCGTGCCGCGCCCGCTTAGCCCCCTCAATCCGGCCAAACAAAAGCTGTTTCGGCATGCGGTGGCTGGGCATGCGGGCTACATGACCCAGCCATCGCAGCCTTGCCTGCCGGAGGAGCTCACCGATGGGACCCTGCCCAGATCTTTCAAGGATTTGTGAGCTCCTCACGCAATCCAGTCTGGTTAAACCCAGGATGGATCGTAGGCAGGCCAGCCTAAATGACACACAGTGACACACACACACAGTGACACACACACAGTGACACAGTGACACAGACACACACAGTGACACAGACACACACAGTGACACAGTCAACATAAACAAACCGGCGAGGGTCCAGGCGACTAACAAATCAAAGTCTCGCGCACACCAAAAACAAGCCCTCAAAAAAGGGATGTTTTTATTATTATTATTACCATAATCATCATCTCTCAGTTTCTTTCAACTTCGTATCGCTGTTGTGTTTGTTTACATCTCCCACATCATCAACAACAACAAACCTGGCGAGCCACATGCTCAACAACAACCAAAAAAACGTAAACAGCCCCAAAACGAGGATATGAGAGGCCGATCCGCAACAGGAGGGGGAGAGAGGGGAGGGGGGAATCCAAAACAAGCTCCATGGAAATCGAGAATAAGCTCACCACCGCCCTCAGTAAGCTCACCACCACCGTCAGTAAGCTCACCACCTCGTCAGTAAGCTCACCACCGCCCTCAGTAAGCTCACCACCGCCGCCAGTAAGCTCACCACCGCCGCCAGTAAGCTCACCACCGCCGTCAGTAAGCTCACCACCGCCCTCAGTAAGCTCACCACCGCCGTCAGTAAGCTCACCACCGCCGCCAGTAAGCTCACCACCGCCGCCAGTAAGCTCACCACCGCCCTCAGTAAGCTCACCACCGCCCTCAGCAAGCTCACCACCGCCCTCAGTAAGTTCACCACCGCCCTCAGTAAGCTCACCACCGCCGCCAGTTAGTTCACCACCTCGTCAGTAAGCTCACCACCGCCCTCAGTAAGCTCACCACCGCCGCCAGTAAGCTCACCACCGCCGCCAGTAAGCTCACCGCCGCCGCCAGTAAGCTCACCACCGCCGTCAGTAAGCTCACCACCGCCGCCAGTAAGCTCACCGCCGCCCTCAGTAAGCTCACCGCCGCCGTCAGTAAGCTCACCGCCGCCGTCAGTAAGCTCACCGCCGCCGTCAGTAAGCTCACCACCGCCCTCAGTAAGCTCACCACCGCCCTCAGTAAGCTCACCACCGCCCTCAGCAAGCTCACCACCGCCCTCAGCAAGCTCACCACCGCCGCCGTCAGTAAGCTCACCACCACCCTCAGTAAGCTCACCGCCGCCCTCAGTAAGCTCACCACCGCCCTCAGCAAGCTCACCACCGCCGCCGCCAGTAAGCTCACCACCGCCGTCAGTAAGCTCACCACCGCCCTCAGTAAGCTCACCACCGCCCTCAGCAAGCTCACCACCGCCGCCGTCAGCAAGCTCACCACCGCCGCCGTCAGTAAGCTCACCACCGCCCTCAGTAAGCTCACCACCGCCCTCAGCAAGCTCACCACCGCCCTCAGTAAGCTCACCACCGCCCTCAGTAAGCTCACCACCGCCCTCAGCAAGCTCACCACCGCCCTCAGCAAGCTCACCACCGCCCTCAGTAAGCTCACCACCGCCCTCAGCAAGCTCACCACCGCCCTCAGTAAGCTCACCACCGCCAGTAAGTTCACCACCACCGCCGAGAGTGCGGGGGCCCCAGGGGAGGCCACCCCCTCCAACACGGCAGACTGAACGTCGCCACGCGTCTAGGCCGAGAAGCGTCCCCGTGGGACATGTGGAGGCGGCGGGCCATGCCCGAGAGCCGGCGAGTGGCACGGCGAGTGGCACGGTGTCACGGTGAGTGGTACTGTGTCACGGTGTCACGGTGAGTGGTACTGTCACGGTGTCACGGTGAGTGGCACGGTGTCACGGTGAGTGGCACGGTGTCACGGCGAGTGGTACTGTGTCACGGTGAGTGGTACTGTCACGGTGTCACGGTGAGTGGTACCGTGTCACGGTGAGTGTCACGGTGAGTGGTACTGTGTCACGGTGAGTGGTACTGTGTCACGGTGAGTGTCACGGTGAGTGTCACGGCGAGTGGTACTGTCACGGTGTCACGGTGAGTGGTACTGTGTCACGGTGAGTGTCACGGTGAGTGGTACTGTGTCACGGTGAGTGTCACGGTGAGTGTCACGGTGAGTGTCACGGTGTCACGGTGAGTGGTACTGTGTCACGGTGTCACGGTGAGTGGTACCGTGGCACGGTGAGTGTCACGGCGAGTGGTACTGTGTCATGGTGAGTGGTACTGTCACGGTGTCACGGTGAGTGGTACCGTGTCACGGTGTTACGGTGAGTGGTACTGTGTCACGGTGTCACGGTGAGTGTCACGGTGAGTGGTACTGTGTCACGGTGAGTGTCACGGTGAGTGGTACTGTGTCACGGCGAGTGGCACGGTGAGTGTCACGGTGAGTGTCACGGTGTCACGGTGAGTGGTACCGTGTCACGGTGTCACGGTGAGTGGTACCGTGTCACGGTGTCACGGTGAGTGGCACGGTGTCACGGCGAGTGGTACTGTGTCACGGTGAGTGGTACTGTGCCACGGTGAGTGTCACGGTGAGTGGTACTGTGTCACGGTGTCACAGTGAGTGGTACCGTGTCACGGTGTCACTGTGAGTGGTACCGTGTCACGGTGTCACGGTGAGTGGTACTGTGTCACGGTGAGTGTCACGGTGAGTGTCACGGCGGCCAAATGTTGACTACCTCGCCTGGTATACAGGAGGTGGTTCGTGGGTTCGACCCTGCCGACGCCTGCCGTTGTATATTTGGAGTTTGCGGTCTCTCTCTCTCTGCATCCCCGTGGAAATTCCTCCGGGTCCTCCCGATTTCCACCCTCCCCCCCGCCACCACATTGTTGAATCACCATCACACGGCGTTTAGAGGATTTGGCTATCTGCTATGAATGTCCACGTGATGATGACGACGACGACAGAGCCACTCTACATTTGCGATGGCCAGGTCCGCCTCTGAACAAACAAAACAAGTTACACAGCTCAGTGGGACCTTCACCTGGTTAAAAAAAGTTTAAGTTCCGTCAATCGAGCATCTGGATTCGGGGCCAAGCAGGGCCAGGCGCTCTTCATGCGTTCGCCCCGTGCGTGACGTCACCCCCCACACCACCCCACTCGAGCCAGATTCAGAGGCACGCACGGCTCGGTTCCAGCTCGGTTCCGGCTCGGTTCCGGCCCGGTTCCGGCCCGGTTCCGGCAGACAATGAGTGGGCGAGTGAGATTTAGGATCGACGTCACGCGTTTGTGGGAGTATTTGCGCTAGCGATATGATTTTCCACGTGACGACGACGACATCGATATCAGCCACCTCGCTGAAGCTGTCACCTGCGATGGCCAGGAGCTAAATAGTGGCTCAAGCGGGGCCTTGACCTGGTTCAAAATAATCACGAAAAAATGCGTCCGTACCCGTGCTGGCTCGGCTCGCATGTGGCCCGGTGGGGGTGGAATAACACGGCACAGGTTGTGCGCAGTTGGAATCTTCCAAACAACGCACTCCCCGTAAACAAATGGAACACTCCAACATTACAGTGACAAATAACTCTTGCTAATGGGGGGGGAGGGGTGTTCGGAATGTCCCACTTGTTTGAAGGGAGGGGGGGTGAAAGTGAATTTAAAACGAATACGAATTGACCCCCCCCAACCCCCTTTGGAATGGTAGAGCCGCCGTGAACAATGACGACAATACAATTGTCTCGGGAATTTGAAAACTCTCCTCCCCACAAACGCGTTGGGGGGGGGGTTCGTCAGAAAATAAATTCCTTCGCTTGTAAACATCCAAACAAATCCCGCTCCGATTCATCGTCAACTCCAGCCAGCAGCAGCAACAACAACAAACAACAACAAAGTTCCGCCCTCCCACCATCCCCACTGTGTTCCACACACCGCGATACACACTACACCACACACTACACACCGCTATACACACACACTACACCACACACTACACACCGCTATACACACACACTACACCACACACTACACACCGCTATACACACACACTACACCACACACACACCGCCATACACACACACTACACCACACACACACACTACACCACACACACACCGCCATACACACACACACTACACCACACACACACCGCCATACACACACTACACCACACACCGCTATACACACACACTACACCACACACACACCGCTATACACAGACACACACTACACCACACCACTACACCTCACCACACACACTACACACACACTACACACCACACTACACCACACACTACACACCACACACACTACACACACACACCACACCCCACACACCACACCAGGAACTCGTTGCCTGTCGTGGTTTTTTTCGGCGGCCGGCGAGGACGGAACCGGCGAGGCCCGTGTGGTAACAGCAGCGGCCCACCGCTCCTCATCCTTCATCGTCAACGTCACCATCGTGTTGTTACGACTTGCAACGCACCACAACACTCAGAGCCAGCACGGTACAGCTCGGGGTTTTTTTTCCCCATTGGCTGTATACCAAGCCGAGCCCAGCAGGGCCGGCCGGGGGGGCGGGGCAGGCGCTCACTGTGACGCGTTTCGCCATTCCCGAGATCCGATTGGTTGGCGTCGACGAGTCGTCACGCCGCGACCGGTGGTTGGACCAATGGGGGGAAGAGGGGGGAGGGGGGGAAATCGCCATGGCAACGTTTCCGCCATCGCGTCGACGGTCGTCGTCGCCATTACACAAACGAACATCGATCGCACGACAAAATAAAAAAATACTCACGAGAACAAACTCCGTACGGAGTGACGACGTCACTGAAAGGGGGGAGAGAGAGAGCTGTGGTAAAAAAAAAATTTTTACACAACTCGTAACAAAACCAAAACTTCAAGCTTTAAAAGTATCGGGGGGAAAGGGGGGTAAGGGGGGTGTCGGAGAATCCCACATCGCCACATCTCACGGGGGCGTCCCCGCATTTCACCGCACTCCTGCCGCCTTGGGCTTTGCCTCTCGACTCTACGAAGGGATGCGGCGGGGGGGGAGAGGGTCCCTCTGTTGTCGACTCGGTTACGGGGAATTCTACCGTGACACACCACCGGGGTTTGGCGGGGATCGGTTATGTCGGAGCGAGTCCAAAATCGGTAACTGGTGGGGGGGAGGGGGGCGGAGGGGGGGAGTCCCCCCCGGCGAATTCGCTTGCCGATCGCTCGACCGCTCCCCGTCAAACTCGGCGAGGCCACGGGGCCCCCGGAGGAGCGCGGTAACGCCGGCGACCATCGGCGGACGAGCGAATTTGTTCGGCTGTGCCGTCGTCCGTCGGTGGGTGGAGGGGGGTTTCAAACCCCCCCCCACCACCACACCCCACACCACCACCACCACCACCCTGCCCCCCCCCACCGTGCAGCCCGTAACAGACCGCTGTTGAGGCAAGGGTGCTGCTAGCGAACAGCGGCAGCAGCGGCAGCGCCTATGAAGGCCGGCGAACGAAGTTGGCTGCGTGGGAAAAGCACCGACGCTCGGCCGCCTTTGTCTCCCCCTGACTACGCACCGTGCCCGGTAGTCGTTTGATGCCGAGTCGACCTGGGGGGGAGGGGGGGGGGGTGGGGCCCCCCAGGACCGCTTCTGACGATCGCCCATCACCGGTGTTGCCGGTGGCCGCGAGAGCGGGGAACTGAACTCGGGGGTTCTCCGCTGCCGGATTCGTGGCGGCAGCGCGCGCCGACCGCTGCGCCACCGCTCCCCCAACGCCGCCGCCGCCGCCACCACCACCACACGGCGACCCAGCCCGTTGAAGACTCAACCGCACCGGACCCACCGCCCACGCTGCTGCTGCTGCTGGGTGCACAGAGGCGGGCGGGCGACGGTGGAGAGAGGGTTGAGAAACTCCGCCACACCCGTCGTGTTTTAACCGCCGCGCCGGGAGATTGGAAATGAACCGGTAGTGACCTCTGACTTCGGGAGTGCGGTGCACCGACCCGCTACACCACCACCGTGGAAACAACCCTCTGTTTGAAGTCTACGGGTCTCTGTGCGAGTCTACGGGTCTCTGTGCGAGTCTACGGGTCTCTGTGCGAGTCTACGCGTCTCTGTGCGAGTCTACGCGTCTCTGTGCGAGTCTACGCGTCTCTGTGCGAGTCTACGCGTCTCTGTGCGAGTCTACGGGTCTCTGTGCGAGTCTACGCGTCTCTGTGCGAGTCTACGGGTCTCTGTGCGAGTCTACGGGTCTCTGTGCGAGTCTACGGGTCTCTGTGTGCGAGTCTATTATGGATCTCGACGAGAGTCCGGACTTGCGTGAGACACGTGGTGGTGGGTTTGTTTAAAGAGAACACGAACGACACAGAAACAGGACCACTGACGGAATCGTTTGGACACGTTTATCTCAACCTCACAGCCGCCGGTTTGCCGTGACGCGGCGGGAACGCGGTGAATATTTACCGGGGGGGAATAAAATTAAAAATAAAACAAAAATGGTGGCAATGGTGTGGTCACGTCACGCGGAACGGCGAGCAGTTCGGCGTCGGTCGAGGGAAAACCCCGCGTGCCCGTCGCCGTCAAAACGCCGGGCGGAATCGACGCTCTGTCGGAAAGAGGCCTCCCCGTCCACCGCTGCCAAGGCAACCGGTTCGCGAGGGTTGGTCGCTAGGCAACCGGCCGCGCAGGTCTCTAGGCAACCGGCCGCGCAGGTCGCGAGGCAACCGGCCGCGCAGGTCTCTAGGCAACCGGCCGCGCAGGTCGCTAGGCAACCGGCCGAGCAGGTCGCTAGGCATCCGGCCGCGCAGGTCGCGAGGCAACCGGCCGCGCAGGTCGCTAGGCAACCGGCCGCGCAGGTCGCGAGGCTACCGGCCGCGCAGGTCGCTAGGCAACCGCCCGTGCAGGTCGCTAGGCAACCGGCCGCGCAGGTCGCTAGGCAACCGGGCGAGCGGGAGAGAGCGCGATCGGTGCGGTTGCACACGGCCGCTGGGATCTCGGTCTTTATAAAAATAACACACGGACGACATCACCAAGGCGACACCATCGCTGCTCCTGGACCGCAGCTCCTCACCAACGACTTCCGACATTGGGGGGCGGGGCGGGGGAGGGAGGGAGGGGGAGTACATTCCCGAAAGGAAAACAAAAGTGCCCTGGTGATGGCCAACACAAACTGGATGGCGATGCTGCACCAACGCCGACAGATACAGTAGCAAAAATCGGGGGTGGAGGGGGGGGGGGGATGTGGCGGAAGGGGGGGGGGGGGCCCGTGGTTGGTTTGCGTCTAGGCCGTCCATGGCCTACCCTGGAGGGGCGGGGGGGGGGGGGGGGCCCCCCCCGAGGCTGTATGACGTCGCCAGGCCGGAGCGAGGCCCCCCCACCCGCCGCCCCGTTTTGCGCTTTGCCCGTGGCTCAAACGGAGCCGAATCTCTCAATGGAGCCGGCAGCGGTGTTGACACTTAAAGTCGCACTGGGCCGTGTGTCAGGCCACAGTGGCCAACATTAGGCCACTGAGGCCCACGTTAGGCCACAGCGAACCCACGTTAGCTCGCTCCGACCTACAGCGAGCTGCCAATTAGGCCACGGTCGCCCCCCCCCCCCCCCACCGCACAAACAGGCCACAGCGACCCAACAACAACGGTCGGGCCACTTGCCAAGCTCCCGGCGTTTAGGGCCACCCACCCCCCCCCCCCCCCCAAACGATTATCATCTCGCTCCGACCCACCACGGCGAGCACGAGGGGAGACGGCGGTGACCCGGCGATAGGGCACGGCGATGGCCTACAGAGAGGCCTACAGAGTGGCCCCACCAACCCCCCCCCCCCAAACCCCACCGCCAACCACTCCGTGCCCGCCCTCACCCCCGGGCCAATCAACGTTTAGGCCCGTGGCTCCGTCACAATCACAGCAGAATGGGCTCCTGTTGAGAGCCGTCCCCCGTCTGGGGCACGACACCGGAGGACGAGCCGGGCATAGCGCCGCCAACACCGATACCGCCACGCTGCTGCTGCTGCTGCTGCTGCTGCAGGAGGCCGTGAAGGCCGCCCATGTGCGGCCTGTAGCCCGCGGCGGCCTGCATGGTGAGCAGCTGCTGCTGGTGCTGCTGCTGCTGCTGCAGCATGGCTTGCGCCTGGAGCTGCGCGGTCTGCTGGGCCAGGCTCTGGTAGGCCTGAAAGATCTGGTGGGTGGGTGGGGGGGGGGGGGTGGTCGGAGAGAGGGTGAGTACACGCGTGTGTATACACGTGTGTGTGTGTGTATACACGTGTGTGTGTACTCAGTGCACGTGCGTGTGTGTATGTGTGTGTACCCGGTGTACACGCGTGTGTGTGTGTACATGTGTGTGTGTGTGCACGTGGGTACACGTGTGTGTGCACGTGTGTGTATGTGTACATGTGTGTGTGGGGAGTGATAGTGTAGCGGTTAGCGCGCTGTGCTATGAACCCGGCGACCCGGGTTCGATTTCCACTGACGGCCAACACCCAGTGAGACGATTATCTGAACCGGTCCTGGGCCTCCCCTAGGTCGACTCAAATGAGTGCCTGGTGCGATGTTTAAACATCGTCACTGGGGAGACAAAGGCGGTCGGGCGTGGTGCTGGCCACCCACCCCCTCGTGTGCCATTCCGGCCTTCACAGGTGCTGCTCGCTAACAGCACTTGCCCCTACAGCCTGTTAAGGCTACACGGGGGATCTTTGTCTTTGTGTGTGTGTGTGTGTATACATGTGACGTCGTCCTCGTCGTCGTCCACGTACCATCTGGTGGCGCGCCAGCAGCTCCTGGTAGTTGGCCTCGAAGCGCCGCCGGTCGGCCTGCTGGTTACGCTGCACCAGCTGGCACACCTCCAGCACCTGGCTCTCGTTCAGCGTCGGGTTCGTGTTCCTCTACATGCCCGCCGTTGACGCGCCACGCACGCACACACACACACACGCACACACACACGCACACACGCACACACACACGCACACACACACACGCACGCACGCACAAACGCACGGGCGCACGCACATGAGCACACACCTCCGATTAGCGCGGGTGGATACGTACGGTGTGAAAGAAAGTCAACGTACGTACGTGCGTGCACGCGCACGCGCGCACACACACAGCCACCGAGGCTCGCTGGACGCTATCGGTTTCCTTCCTTTTGCCAAACGAGAAAAGTTAAACCGCAAAAAAGAAATACTTCACTCATTTGGGATCGCACACGGGAGCAGCAGCAGCAGCAGCAGCACCGCCTCCTCCACGCCCCCGCCCGCCTACTGCGGAATAACACCACGGGCCTGCGTCGGCGAGACAGCGGTGCCGTCCTGTTCAACGACTTCCCTTCGCCACGCAGGGGACGGCTGCCGCCGGGGGGCCGGGCCACTCGCAGACAAGCGGGGCCGCCTTCCCGCGCGACCCAAACGGCCCCCCCGAGCGCCGGAGGAACGACGGTGCTAAATTCCACGGCGTGTGGCAGCGTGCAGCGCGCCTACGGGTTTGGTGAACGCGTGCGCTCGCGTGCGTCTGCTCGCGAGTGCGCGGCCAGCGGCGGTGGCGAGCCTCCGGTGAACCGAGAGTTCCATTCCCGCTCACGGCCAACACCGGCGACGGTTTTCTGAACCGGTTCCCCCCCGGGCCTCGCCCTAGGTCGGCTCGGCCCGAAAACATCGCCGCTGCTCGCCACCAACAGCACCTGGCCCGCAACGGGCGAGTGGTCAAGGCTACACGGTTTGGAGCGGGTACGGGACCCTTTGTCTGCGGCGCGGCAATAGCCGGGGGCTTACGAACGAGTCGACTCACCACCCTGCGCAGGATCTCCTCTGCCGAGTCGAGTTTGTTCTGCGCTAGGCGTGTGTGGGCGTCCGCGACCTGCGCCCGGCTCGTGTTCAGCATCTCCTAGCCGGGAGAGGCGCGGCGAGGGGGGAACAGGGATGCAGAGACACGTGCGGAGAGTGAGAGAGAGACACGGGGGTGAGGGTACATGGACACGCACAGACACGGGAGGGGCTTGATAGGGTATGGAGACACGCGGAGAGAGGTGAGAGAGAGACACGGGGGTGAGGGTACATGGACACGCACAGACACGGGAGGGGGTTGACAGGGTACGGAGACACGCGGAGAGAGGCATGGCGAGGGGGGACAGGGATGCAGAGACACGCGCGGAGAGTGAGAGAGAGACACGGGGGTGAGGGTACATGGACACGCACAGACACGGGAGGGGGTTGACAGGGTACGGAGACACGCGGAGAGACACGGTGAGGGGGGAAGTCGTGGTAATATAAATCGGCACGCCGTGCTAATCCCGCACCTCTGATTCGCACGGTTGGCTACATACGGTGCAAACGAAGTTTAACATACAGTATATAGACATGCAGACACACGGAAACACGCAGAGATTCGTGTTCAGCATCTCCTGTGGAGACACTGGGACAGAGTACATAGACACAGAGACACAGACACGTGGAGACACACACAAGAGATATACATAGGCAAACACATATACACAAAGATTAAGCCACACACACAGAGCCACACAGACTTGTGTTCGCGTGTGGTGAGCGGTAGTGTAATGGTTAGCGCACTGCGCGATGAACCTGGCAACCCGGGTTCGATTCCCGCTCACGGCCAACACCGGTGACGATTATCTGAATCGGTCTTGGGCCTCCCTTAGGTCGACTAAGCCTCAAATGAGTACCTGGTGCGTTGTGTAGTAAACATCGCCACTAGGGAGACAAAGGCGGCCGGGCGTGGTGTTGTCCACCCACCCCCTAGTGTGCCGTTCTGGCCTTCATAGGTGCTACTCGCTAACAGCACTTGTGTGTGTGTGTGTACACGTGGCTTCAAGGTGCACATAGCCTGGCACAAGCGTCGTGGTGACGTCACCGCCACTTAGTGGCGAATGGCGGTTGTTGTTGTGTGTGTGTACATTCGTGTGCATGCGTGCGTACCTGTAGCTGCTGTGGGGAGGCGGTGAGCAGCGACTGGGCGTAGTCCATCCTCCACATGGCCAGGCTGGTCATGGAGTGGGCCGAGTTGACCTTCGCGTTCAGGTTCAGACCCTGCACGGAGCACGAGAGGGTCACGTGGGGGTTCGCTCACCAACACGCGAGCCTGTGGGTCTCTGTGCGAGTCTATGGGTCTCTGCGTGAATCAGTGGGGCTGTGTGCGAGTATGTGGGTCTTGTGTGTGAATCTACAGATTTCTGTATGAGTCTGTGGGTCTGTGTGTGAGTCTATGGGTCTCTGTGCGAGTCTATGGATCTGTGAGTTTACGGGGGTGAGGGTACATGGAATCAGTGGGTCTGTGTGCGAGTCTGTGGGTTTCTGTGCGATTCTACGGATCTCTGTGCGAGTCTATGGGTCTCTGCGTGAATCAGTGGGGCTGTGTGCGAGTATGTGGGTCTTGTGTGTGAATCTACAGATCTCTGTATGAGTCTGTGGGTCTGTGTGCGAGTCTATGGGTCTCTGTGCGAGTCTATGGATCTGTGAGTTTACGGGTCTGTTTGAGTCTCTGGGTCTCTGCGTGAATCAGTGGGTCTGTGTGCGAGTCTGTGGGTTTCTGTGCGATTCTACGGATCTCTGTGCGAGTCTATGGGTCTCTGCGTGAATCAGTGGGGCTGTGTGCGAGTATGTGGGTCTTGTGTGTGAATCTACAGATCTCTGTATGAGTCTGTGGGTCTGTGTGTGAGTCTGTGGGTTTCTGTGCAATTCTACGGATCTCTGTGCGAGTCTATGGGTCTTGTGCGTGGATCAGTGGGTCTGTGTGTGAGTATGTGAATTTCTGTGCGATTTTACGGATCTCTGTGCGAGTCTTGTGGGTCATCTGTGCGAGTCTTTAGGTCTCTCTGCGGGTCTCTGTGTGGGCCTGCGAGCCTCTGTGCGAGTCCACGGGTCTCTGTGCGAGTCCACGGAACTCTACGTGAGTCTACGTGTCTCCGTGCGAGCCTGTGGGCCTCTGTGCGAGTCTCCACGCTACTGTGCGGGTGTGTGTCTGCGTGCTACTGTGCGGGTGTGTGTCTGCGTGCTACTGTGCGGGTGTGTGTCTGCGTGCTACTGTGCGGGTGTGTGTCTGCGTGCTACTGTGCGGGTGTGTGTCTGCGTGCTACTGTGCGGGTGTGTGTCTGCGTGCTACTGTGCGGGTGTGTGTCTGCGTGCTACTGTGCGGGTGTGTGTCTGCGTGCTACTGTGCGGGTGTGTGTCTGCGTGCTACTGTGCGGGTGTGTGTCTGCGTGCTACTGTGCGGGTGTGTGTCTGCGTGCTACTGCGCGGGTGTGTGTCTGCGTGCTACTGCGCGGGTGTGTGTCTGCGTGCTACTGCGCGGGTGTGTGTCTGCGTGCTACTGCGCGGGTGTGTGTCTGCGTGCTACTGCGCGGGTGTGTGTCTGCGTGCTACTGCGCGGGTGTGTGTCTGCATGCTACTGCGCGGGTGTGTGTCTGCGTGCTACTGCGCGGGTGTGTGTCTGCGTGCTACTGTGCGGGTGTGTGTCTGCGTGCTACTGTGTGGGTGTGTGTCTGCGTGCTACTGTGCGGGTGTGTGTCTGCGTGCTACTGTGCGGGTGTGTGTCTGCGTGCTACTGTGCGGGTGTGTGTCTGCGTGCTACTGTGCGGGTGTGTGTCTGCGTGCTACTGTGCGGGTGTGTGTCTGCGTGCTACTGTGCGGGTGTGTGTCTGCGTGCTACTGTGCGGGTGTGTGTCTGCGTGCTACTGTGCGGGTGTGTGTCTGCGTGCTACTGTGCGGGTGTGTGTCTGCGTGCTACTGTGCGGGTGTGTGTCTGCGTGCTACTGTGCGGGTGTGTGTCTGCGTGCTACTGTGCGGGTGTGTGTCTGCGTGCTACTGTGCGGGTGTGTGTCTGCGTGCTACTGTGCGGGTGTGTGTCTGCGTGCTACTGTGCGGGTGTGTGTCTGCGTGCTACTGTGCGGGTGTGTGTCTGCGTGCTACTGTGCGGGTGTGTGTCTGCGTGCTACTGTGCGGGTGTGTGTCTGCGTGCTACTGTGCGGGTGTGTGTCTGCGTGCTACTGTGCGGGTGTGTGTCTGCGTGCTACTGTGCGGGTGTGTGTCTGCGTGCTACTGTGCGGGTGTGTGTCTGCGTGCTACTGTGCGGGTGTGTGTCTGCGTGCTACTGTGCGGGTGTGTGTCTGCGTGCTACTGTGCGGGTGTGTGTCTGCGTGCTACTGTGCGGGTGTGTGTCTGCGTGCTACTGTGCGGGTGTGTGTCTGCGTGCTACTGTGCGGGTGTGTGTCTGCGTGCTACTGTGCGGGTGTGTGTCTGCGTGCTACTGTGCGGGTGTGTGTCTGCGTGCTACTGTGCGGGTGTGTGTCTGCGTGCTACTGTGCGGGTGTGTGTCTGCGTGCTACTGTGCGGGTGTGTGTCTGCGTGCTACTGTGCGGGTGTGTGTCTGCGTGCTACTGTGCGGGTGTGTGTCTGCGTGCTACTGTGCGGGTGTGTGTCTGCGTGCTACTGTGCGGGTGTGTGTCTGCGTGCTACTGTGCGGGTGTGTGTCTGCGTGCTACTGTGCGGGTGTGTGTCTGCGTGCTACTGTGCGGGTGTGTGTCTGCGTGCTACTGTGCGGGTGTGTGTCTGCGTGCTACTGTGCGGGTGTGTGTCTGCGTGCTACTGTGCGGGTGTGTGTCTGTGTGCTACTGTGCGGGTGTGTGTCTGCGTGCTACTGTGCGGGTGTGTGTCTGCGTGCTACTGTGCGGGTGTGTGTCTGCGTGCTACTGTGCGGGTGTGTGTCTGCGTGCTACTGTGCGGGTGTGTGTCTGCGTGCTACTGTGCGGGTGTGTGTCTGCGTGCTACTGTGCGGGTGTGTGTCTGCGTGCTACTGTGCGGGTGTGTGTCTGCGTGCTACTGTGCGGGTGTGTGTCTGCGTGCTACTGTGCGGGTGTGTGTCTGCGTGCTACTGTGCGGGTGTGTGTCTGCGTGCTACTGTGCGGGTGTGTGTCTGCGTGCTACTGTGCGGGTGTGTGTCTGCGTGCTACTGTGCGGGTGTGTGTCTGCGTGCTACTGTGCGGGTGTGTGTCTGCGTGCTACTGTGCGGGTGTGTGTCTGCGTGCTACTGTGCGGGTGTGTGTCTGCGTGCTACTGTGCGGGTGTGTGTCTGCGTGCTACTGTGCGGGTGTGTGTCTGCGTGCTACTGTGCGGGTGTGTGTCTGCGTGCCCCACCCGGCACCTCACCTTCTTCTCGGCCTCGTACTCAGTCCAGGCGGCTTTGCGCTCCTCCTCCGTGAGCGCCTCCTCCTCCTTGTGGTCGAGCAGCGAGTCGTGCTCATGGTACTCCACAATCTGGTCCCGGTTGTTCTGCAGCATCTCCGCCAGGATCTTGTCCTGCGTGGCGGGGGCACGGGGTTGGCGCGGGGCCACAGAGCACCGTCATCGTCGCGGGCATCATCATCATCATCAGCAGCGTCGTGGGCATCATCATCATCATCAGCAGCGTCGTGGGCATCATCATCATCAGCAGCGTCGTGGGCATCATCATCATCAGCAGCGTCGTGGGCATCATCATCATCAGCAGCGTCGTCGTCATCATCATCATCAGCGGCAATAGCTGCAACTGCATCTTCATGAGCGCTGCCATCACCTTCACCACTACCGCCACCTTCACCACCACCACCACCAGCACCACCGCCACTGCTAGGTGACGGTGCAGCACCTTGGGCAGCCCCGGCGTGGGGCACTTCAACACCAACAACAAAACCACGTTTCACCACCATCACCACACACGTTTTCGCCATCATCATCACCACAGGGATCACCACCACCACCACAACCACGTTTCACCACCACCACCACCGCCGCGGCTATGCGACGGCACCTTGGGCAGCCGCGGCGTGGGGCGCTTCTTCTTCTTGTTGGGCTCGTCGAGGCGCTCCGGCTCGAAGGTGTAGAGCTCCGAGAGTTCGTTCATCGTGAAGTGACGCTCCACCTGCTGCTGGTCCACCACGCGGAACGACAGCGACTCCTTCGTCACCTGACGGTCATAGATCTTCTCCTCCATGGTGCCCTGACGGCGGGGAGTTTTGGGGGGGGGGGATGAGAGTCGTTCATTCATTAACCCATCCATTCCTTCGACCATTCATTCATCCATCCATTCCTTTGACCATTCATCCATCCATTCCTTCGACCATTCATTCATTCATCCATCCATCCATTCCTTCGACCATTCATTCATCCATCCATTCCTTTAACCATTCATTCATCCATCCATTCCTTCGACCATTCATTCATCCATCCATTCCTTCGACCATTCATTCATCCATCCATTCCTGCCGACCATCCATTCCTTCGACCATTCATTCATCCATCCATTCCTTCGACCATTCATCCATCCATTCCTTCGACCATTCATTCATCCATCCATTCCTTCGACCATTCATTCATCCATCCATCCCTTCGACCATTCATTCATCCATCCATTCCTTCGACCATTCATTCATCCATCCATCCATTCCTTCGACCATTCATTCATCCATCCATCCCTTCGGACATCCATTAATTCCCTCCGGTCATTCACCCATCGGTTCATTCCCCCGCCCTCCCCCCCACGACCGCTCCGGGTCCCCCCCCCACTCGCCGTACCTGCGCCAGGAAGCGGTAGACAAACACGGGCCGCGTCTGCCCAAAGCGGTAGACGCGGAAGATGCTCTGGATGTCGTAGGAGGGGTTCCACGAGGCGTCGAATACGATGACTCTGTTGGCGGCCACCAGGTTGATGCCCAGCGAGCCCGCCTTGGTGGAGATGAGGAAGAGGCGGCCCCTGTGGGAGCGGCGCGGGGACAGGGAGGGCCGCAGGGCGCTCGCACGGAGCTAAAAACTTCACCGAAAGGGCCAAAGAGTACGGACATTCCCTGCAGTCACGAAAAGCTTCAAATCAAGATTGGAGCTAAAACTGTTGAAGACGATTTGTTAAAAAAAAAAAATTTTACATAAAGTTTTAACTCAAGAAGGGGCCTCACACGTGACGTCATCGCATGTCTACAACTCCCCCCCCCCTCCCCCCCCTCGAAGCAGCAGCAGGAGGAGGATTGTAATTACTTGCGAAACATCGTACTCCACCAGAGTGCGAATGCGGTGGCTTTGCTCTCCAATGCACAACGGGCGGGTGCTGTACGAGTAACGAATTGGCCGCGTTCCGTTCACGCAGGCGAACCTCGCTAGTCGGCTGTGTCGGGTGGTGGCGGGTTTAACGACACAACACTTATATATTCACGCGACCTTACCCGAGAAGAAAACACCTGCATTGTGGTGGCAGGGCCAAGTCTGGGCCACGGGAGAGGGGTAGGGGTGGCGTTGGGAGTCGAGGAGTTTGCTGTTGTTTTGCGTTATTCAGCTAATTATCTTTAACAGGCGACACAGTTAAAAGGCCCCAAGATGTAACATATATATTAAAAAAATTGGCTCAAATAAAAACGGCCAGGTTGACATTGCGAGCGAGCGAGTGAACGAGAAGGCCCCCCCCCCCCCCGCCCCACACACGGGGGGGGTGGTGGTGGTGACCTTAGGCCTGCCGCGGTGCGGTTTGACGATTCGTTCGTCGAGCGAAGGTTCCCCGGCGATTCCCATCATCGGTTCCAGGCACCTCTCCACGAACCTCCCCCTCCCGCTACTACAGTACGACTACTTTGATTTTATATCAGGTGAGGCCCGACTGAGCTACGCAGCTCTTTTTCAGAAGCCGCCCTGGCGATCACAAATGACAACGCAACTAAGTGGCTTGTCATCATCACCGTCGTCACGTGGCGATTTAGAACAGCAGCAGCCATTATCACTCTGGACGCGTGAATGTGGAGGGGGAAAACCCCGGAGGACACGGAGAGAAATCCACGTTCACATCCTCGTCGTCGTCGTCGTCGTCATCGTTACAGCTCCATCAGTACAGACATCGTCATCATCGTTACAGCCCCATCAGTACAGACATCATCGTCGTCATGGTTACATCCCCATCAGTACAGACATCATCGTCGTCATCGTTACATCCCCATCAGTACAGACATCATCGTCGCCATCGTTACAGCCCCATCAGTAGACATCATCGTCGTCATGGTTACATCCCCATCAGTACAGACATCATCGTCATCGTTACATCCCCATCAGTACAGACATCATCGTCGTCATCGTTACAGCTCCATCAGTACAGACATCGTCGTCATCGTTACATCGCCCATCAGTAGACATCGTCATCATCGTTACAGCCCCATCAGTACAGACATCATCGTCGTCGTCATCGTTACATCCCCATCAGTAGACATCATCGTCATTGTTACATCCCCATCAGTAGACATCGTCGTCGTCATGGTTACATCCCCATCAGTACAGACATCATCGTCGTCGTCATCGTTACAGCCCCATCAGTACAGACATCATCGTCGTCATCGTTACATCGCCCATCAGTAGACATCGTCATCATCGTTACATCCCCATCAGTACAGACATCATCGTCGTCATCGTTACATCCCCATCAGTACAGACATCATTGTCGTCATCGTCGTCGTGGCAACGGGAGGGACAAATCAGGGTACCGGGGGTTGCTCTCATCGTTGAAGTCCTCCGCCCACTTCTTGCGGAGACTCGCGGACGTGGATCCGTCCATGCGGTAGTAGTCCACGTTACGGAACCACTTCCCCTTGCCTAGAGATACACACGCAGAGATATACACAGAGATACACACAGAGATACACACGGAGATACACAGAGAGATACACAGAGAGATACACAGAGATACACACAGAGATACACACAGAGATACACACAGAGATACACACACAGAGATACACACACACACAGAGATACACACACAGAAATATACACACAGTGACACACACACACACAGTGATATACACACAGAGAGATACACACACAGAGACACACACACAGAGATACACACACACAGATATACACAGAGAGATACACACAGAGATACACACACAGAGATACACACACAGAGATACACACAGAGATATACACACAGAGATACACACAGAGATATACACAGAGATACACACAGAGATACACACAGAGATACACACAGAGATACACACAGATATACACAGAGAGATACACACAGAGATACACACAGACATACACAGAGAGATACACACACAGAGATACACACATACAGACACACAGAGATATACACACACATAGATACACACAGAGAGATACACACACATAGATACACACAGAGAGATATACACACAGAGACACACACAGAGATATACCCATACACATAGACACGCATACATACAACAACAACCGCCATTCACCACTAAGTGGCGGTGACGTCACCACGACGCTTGTGCCAGGCTATGTGCACCTTGAGGCCACGTGAAGTGTCGAACGCCCGCTGGCAGGAGGTCACGGGGCAGGCCCAAATGCCACGGGTCGACTGACTGAGATGACTGAGATGACTGGCTGATGCACCAACTGTGCCCCCTACTGTGCCAACCTGCTGTGCTTTAGCCACACGGCGCTCCGCTCGTTGTTGTGAGCGTCGCTCCTCCACCCTCCGTTGTTGTTGGAGGGCGACTGCCTCCAACTGCCCAGTAGCGTCCTTCACGAGCCTCCTCCACAGAGGCCGATCTTGACACCGCTGGTACTGGTGATCGGCAAGTCCACTCAGCTCCACGTCCTCCTGTACCACATCACTCCATCTCTTCTCTAGCCCGTGCCGTGCCCGTTTAGCCCCCTCAATCCGGCCGAACAAAAGCTGTTTCGGCATGCGGTGGCTGGGCATGCGGGCTACATGACCCAGCCAACGCAGCTTTGCCTGCCGGAGGAGCTCACCGATGGGACCTTGCCCAGATCTTTCAAGGATTTGTGAGCTCCTCACACAATCCAGCCTGGTTAAACCCAAGCTAGATCGTAGGCAGGCCAGCCTAAATGTTTCTAACCGGCGAAGATGTTCCATTAGGGGGGTCCATGTCCACACATACATACAGATACACACACACATACAGATACACACATAGATACACATACATACAGATACACACATAGACACACATACATACAGATACACACATAGACACACATACATACAGATACACACATGCATACAGATACACACATAGACACACATACATACATACAGATACACATACACAGAGATATACACACATACATAGACAAACACACATACAGATACACATACAGATACACAGAGAGAGACACACACACACACATATATACACACACACAGATATACACACACATAGACACAGATACACAGAGATACACACACACACAGACACACACACACATACAGATACACAGAGAGAGACACAGAGAGACAAACACACAGATACACACATATATACACACACACAGATATACACACACATAGACATAGATACACAGAGATACACAGAGATATATATACACACACACAGAGACACACACACATACAGATACACAGAGAGAGACACAGAGAGAGACACACACACAGATATATATATACACACACGGAGAGATACACACAGAGAGATACACACAGAGAGATACACACAGAGAGATACACACGGAGAGATACACACGGAGAGATACACACGGAGAGATACACACAGAGAGATACACACAGAGAGATACACACGGAGAGATACACACGGAGAGATACACACGGAGAGATACACACGGAGAGATACACAGGGAGAGATACACACGGAGAGATACACACGGAGAGATACACACGGAGAGATACACACGGAGAGATACACACGGAGAGATACACACAGAGAGATACACACGGAGAGATACACACGGAGAGATACACACACGCATGAAGAGGCACACGCACGTGCGGCGCGTGGCACGCACCTTTGTAGGGACTCTGCTTCTTGGCCGCCTTGGCCTTGTTTGCCATCTCGAGGAAGTCCTCGATGAGATCGAGCGAGATGAGAGACTGGCTGAACACCAGACTGCAGGGCGTGACATGGTGAGACACGGTGAGACACGGTGAGATACGGTGAGACACGGCGAGACACCGCACACGGTGAGACACGGTGAGACACGGTGAGACACGCAGAGACACGCAGAGACACGGAGAGAATGGCTGAACACCAGCCTGCAGGACGAGACACCGTGTAAACACAGAGACACGCACAGACACAGTGAGACAGGGTGAGATGCGGTGAGACAAGCTCAGACACGGTGAGACACAGTGAGACACAGTGAGACAAGCTCAGACACGGTGAGACACAGTAAGACACGGTGAGACACGGTGAGACACAGTAAGACACGGTGAGACACGCAGCGACACAGTAAGACACGGTGAGACACAGTGAGACACGGTGTGACACGGTGAGACACGGTGTGACAAGGTGAGACACGGTGAGACACAGTAAGACAAGGTGAGACACAGTAAGACAAGATGAGACACGGTGAGACACAGTAAGACATGGTGAGACATGGTGAGACACGGTGAGACACGGTGAGACACGGTGAGACACAGTAAGACAAGGTGAGACACAGTAAGACAAGATGAGACACGGTGAGACACAGTAAGACATGGTGAGACATGGTGAGACACGGTGAGACACGGTGAGACACGGTGAGACACAGTAAGACACAGTGAGACACGGCGAGACATGGTGAGACACAGTGAGACAAGGTGAGACACGGTAAGACACAGTGAGACACGGTGAGACACGGTGAGACACGGTGAGACACGGTGAGACACGGTGAGACACAGTGAGACACGGTGAGACACAGTAAGACACGGTAAGACAAGGTGAGACACGGTGAGACACGGTGAGACACGGTGAGACACAGTAAGACACGGTGAGACACGGTGAGACACGGTGAGACACAGTGAGACACGGTGAGACACAGTAAGACACAGTGAGACACGGTGAGACACAGTGAGACAAGGTGAGACACGGTGAGACACGGTGAGACACGGTGAGACACGGTGAGACACGGTGAGACACAGTAAGACACGGTGAGACACAGTAAGACACGGTGAGACACGGTGAGACACGGTGAGACACGGTGAGACACAGTAAGACACGGTGAGACACGGTGAGACACGGTGAGACACGGTGAGACACGGTGAGACACAGTGAGACACGGTGAGACACGGTGAGACACGGTGAGACACGGTGAGACACGGTGAGACACGGTGTGACACGGTGAGACACGGTGAGACACGGTGAGACACGGTAAGACACGGTGAGACACGGTGAGACACGGTGAGACACGGTGAGACACGGTGAGACACGGTGAGACACGGTGAGACACGGTGAGACACGGTGTGAGATGATGCGCGACGATGGGGTCGGCATCCCCTTCCACCACCACCACCGCCGCCGCACACCACACAAAGGGCGGCTTGTGTTCCATTGTGCGGAGAGACCAACCAGCACGGGCAGAGTGGGGAGTGTGGGAGGGAGCGAGAGAGAGCGGGGAAGAGAGAGTGGGAGTGAGAGCGGGAGAGAGAGCGAGAGAGAGAGCGAGAGAGGGCAGGGGAGAGAGAGAGCGGGGAAGAGAGAGTGGGAGAGAGAGTGCGGGAGAGAGAGCGAGAAGAGAGAGTGCGGGAGAGAGAGAGAGAACGGGAGAGAGAGCGGGAAAGGGCAGGGGAGAGAGAGTGGGGAAGAGAGAGTGCGGGAGCGAGAGAGAGCGGGAGTGAGAGCGGGGAAGAGAGAGTGGGAGAGAGAGCGGGAGAGAGAGCGGGAGAGAGAGCGAAAGAGGGCAGGGGAGAGAGCGGGGAAGAGAGAGTGGGAGAGAGAGTGCGGGAGAGAGAGCGAGAGCGTGAAGAGAGAGTGCGGGAGAGAGAGAGAACGGGAGAGAGAGCGGGAGAGAGAGCGGGAGAGAGCGGGGAAGGGCAGGGGAGAGAGAGTGGGGAAGAGAGCGGGAGAGAGAGAGAGCGGGAGAGAGCGGGGAAGAGAGAGCGGGAGAGAGAGAGAGAGCGGGAGAGAGAGCGGGAGAGAGAGCGGGAGAGAGAGAGAGAGCGGGAGAGAGCGTGGGAGAGAGAGAGAGCGGGAGAGGGCAGGGGGAGAGAGTGGGGAAGAGAGAGTGGGAGAGGGCAGGGGAGAGAGTGGTGGAAAGAGCAAGAGAGAGTGGGAGAGAGAGAGAGAGCGGGGAAGAGAGAGAGCGAGGCCACGTACACTTTCTCGCACAACTCCTCGGCCATGGCGAGCGTCTCGAAGAGCAGCGTCAGCTTGCCCGAGTGGGCAATCACCTCGGCCTCCTCCTCCTTCACAAACTCCTTGAACCACTCGGCCGTGCCTTTGGCTGCGACACGGCGGGGGGTAAGGGGGGGAGGGGTCATGGGTCAAATGCCAAGGGTGAGCGGAGTTCAGCGGGCGGCGGCGAGCGTTCTAGTCGCCCAGCAAGCCACTCGCTGAGCTGAGCTGAGCTGACCGTCTGACCAGCCTGGTCGCCCACTCGCTCACGTAACCGAGTCAGTCGCTCAATCACTCGGTCAGTCAGCCACTCGGCTATCCGTCTGCCAGTCGCCGAGCCAGTTAACCGCTCACTCGCCCGGCTCTCCGTCCGCCCAGTCGCTCACCCACTCCCTCGCCTTCACCCAACTTAGTCATCCATCCACTCAAACACCCCAACGCCCACTAAGCCAACCACAACACACCTCGACAGGCATTCACCTGAGGCTGAGACAACCTAGGGCAGGGCTCGGGGACCGGTTCAGACTATCGTCACCGGCGTTGGTGGACGTGAGCGGGAATCGAACTCGGTTATCCGAGTTCGTAGCGTGGTGCGTGCTCACCGCTACTGCCACGCTCCCCACCACCCACCCACCCACAACAACAACAACGCCCGCCATTCGCCACGAACGCGACGGCGATGTCACCACGGCACCTACGCCAGGCCACCCACCCACACCACCACCACCCACTCACACCACCACCACCGCCACCACCACCACCCACCCACACCACCACCGCCACCACCGCCACCGCCACCCACACCCCCACCACCACCACCACCACCCACACCACCACCACCACCGCCACCACCACACACCCACCACCACCACCACCCACACCCCCACCACCACCGCCACCACCCACACCACCGCCCACGCTCACCGTCATTCTCCTCGACCTTCTCCACCTTGGGCGTGACGTGGGGCACGTCGTCGTCGTCAGGCCGAGTGTTTCCCGCGCCCCGCCGCGACCTCGTGTTCCACACCTTCACCACCTCCACCGTGTCCGAGTCGGAGCTGCGGCCACCGCCGCCCCTCCTGTCGTTGCCGCTGGGGCCGCCGCCGGCGCCGCCGGGGCCGCCGCCCCTCCCGCCGTCTCCGCCGCCCCCCTTGCCGGCGCCCTTCTTGCCCTTCCTGCGACTGTGGTGGAGGTGAGGTGGTGAGGTGGTGGGGGCGACGGTGGAGGTGACGGTGGGGGTGATGGTGGGGGCGACGGTGGGGGTGATAGTGGAGGTGACGGTGGGGGCGATGGTGGGGGTGACGGTGGGGGCGACGGTGGAGGTGACGGTGGGGGTGATGGTAGGGGTGACGGTGGAGGTGACGGTGGGGGCGACGGTGGGGGTGACGGTGGGGGTGATAGTGGGGGTGATAGTGGGGGTGATAGTGGGGGTGATAGTGGGGGTGACGGTGGGGGTGATAGTGGGGGTGACGGTGGGGGTGACGGTGGGGGTGACGGTGGAGGTGACGGTGGAGGTGACGGTGGGGGTGATAGTGGGGGCGACGGTGGGGGCGATGGTGGGGGCGACGGTGGGGATGGGAGGTGGAGGAGGTAATGGAGGAGGCGGTGAAGGAGGAGGTGATGGTGGAGTAGATGATGGAGGAGGTGGAGGTGAAGGAGGTGGAGGAGGTGATGGTGGAAGAGTCGAATGATGAGGTAATGGGAGGAGGTGGAGGAGCAGGAGGGGAGGAGGTGATGTAGATGGTGGTGGTGGTGATGGAGGAAGGGGTGAAGGAGGTGACGGTGAACAAGTTGATGGAGGAGCAAGAGGGAAGGAGGAGGTGATGGCGGAGGTAATGGTGGTGGAGGAGGAGGAAAAAGGAAGAGGTGATGGTGGAAGAGGTGATGGAGACGGAGGAGGTGGAAATAAAGGGGGGGGGGAGAAGGAGGTGGTGACGATGGTGGAGATTCTATCCCTGGTCGACAACTGTGATGGTGGAGTGGATGACGACGTTGTTGACGTTGTTGACGTTGTTGACGTGGGGGGTGAGGAGGAGGGGGTTCCCCGACGGCCCTCACCTCGTCGTGGGCTCCGAGTCCGACCCCAGGCCACTCATGGAGGCTTCTTCCTCGTCGGACGTGGCGATGAAGTCGTCCATGCTGTCTTCGTCGTAAAAGCCCTGCGGCAGCGATGGCGGCAGCGTTAGCAACGGCTCAACCGATGCTAACCAACCACTCAACCAACCACTCAACCACTCAATAACCAACCACTCACTAACCAACCACTCACTAACCAACCACTCACTAACCAACCACTCACTAACCAACCACTCAACCACCAACCACTCAACCACCAACCACTCAACCACCAACCACTCACTAACCAACCACTCACTAACCAACCACTCAACCCAACCACTCAACCCAACCACTCACTAACCAACCACTCAACCACTCACTAACCAACCACTCAACCACTCACTAACCAACCACTCAACCACTCACTAACCAACCACTCAACCAACCACTCACTAACCAACCACTCAACCACCACTCAACCAACCACTCACTAACCAACCACTCACTAACCAACCACTCAACCAACCACTCACTAACTAACCACTCACGAACCAACCACCCAACCACTCACTAGCCAACCACTCAACCAACCACTAACCAACCACTCACTAACCAACCACTCAACCAACCACTCAACCACTCACTAACCAACCACTCACTAGCCAACCACTCACTAGCCAACCAATCAACCACTCACTAACCAACCACTCACGAACCAACCACTCACTAACCAACCACTCAACCAACCACTCACTAACCAACCACTCAACCAACCACTCACTAACCAACCAACCAACCACTCACTAGCCAACCACTCAACCAACCACTCAACCAACCACTCAACCAAGCACTAACCAAACACTCAACCAATCACTAACCAACCACTAACCAACCACTTGCTCATTCAACCAACCACTCAACCACTTACCACTCAGCCAATCACTAACCAACCACTTGCTAACTCAACCAATCACTAACCAACCACTCAACCAATCCCTAAGCAACCACTCACTCAACCAATCACTAGCCAACCACTCAACCAACCACTCACTAACCAACCACTCAACCACTCACTAGCCAACCAATCACTAACCAACCACTCAACCAACCACTAACCAACCACTCAACAGCCACCCACTCAACCAACCACTCAACCACTCACTAACCACTGGCTCCCCCCCCCCCACCCCGCGGTGTGTGTGTGACGTGCCTTGTTCTCCTTGCTGATGTAGTCGAGGTGCAGGCACCAGGGGTGAGTCCAGATGCGGCACAGCATCTGGTAGTCGGCAAACAGCTTCGTGCCGCAGCGGCCACGGCTCTGCTCGCCCATCATCGCCGCGCCTGCACGCCACGGGGGAGGGGCGCGGGTCACGGCGAGCGACGGCGAGCGACGCGGCACACCGAGAGCCATGGCATGACGCACGGTGACGTCACCGTAACAACGCACGGTGACGTCGCACGGTAACGTCACCGTAACAACGCACGGTGACGTCGCACGGTAACGTCGCCGTAACGTCACACGGTAACGTCGCCGTAACGTCGCCGTAACGACGCACGGTAACGTCACCGCGCGTCCGTCCGCCAATTTAGTTTGTCCGCTAAACGATTTCATTTCTTTATTCGTCATTCATTCCCCCCCCCCCCATCCTCGCACCGCACGTGGATTCCCTGCAGCGCCAGGCAGCCATGCGGCCAGGCAGCCAGCCAAACTTATTGGCAATCGCCGCAGCTGAAGCCGGCGCTTCCGGCGGTTCCGATGGCGCTCGTAGGCCTCCCTCTCGCCCCCCCCACCACCACTACCTGCCCCCCTCCCCACCGCCCAGGGTGCGTGCCCTCCACCACTCCTCCTCCGCCGACCTGTGAAGTTGTCCAGGTAGTGCTGGTAGAGCTTGCACTGCAGCGGCGTGAGGCGGATGGAGAGCACGTACTCGTGCTTGGGGGGCAGGAACTTGGTGAGCGCCGTGTAGTCCTTCCTCTGTGCGGGCGACACGCACGCACACACACGCACGCACACACGCACGCACGCACACACGTACACACACACGTACACACACACGTACACACACACGTACACACACACACGTACACACACACGCACGCACACACACACGCACGCACACACACGCGCACACACACACACGTACACACACACACGCACACACACGTACACACACGCATGCACGCACACGCACACACACACACGTACACACACGCACACACACACGTACACACACACGCACGCACACACACGAACGTGCGTCAGTCACCTCGCCCGCGTTTCGTCGCGTGCGGACGCTGTGCTGCTGCTGCTGCTGCGTCGTCGACGTGGTGGTGGTGGTCTCGGCACCACGGAAGCAGACATCGTGGACCTGACTCGGAGAATCTCTACTCCTCCTCCTCCTCCTCGTTTACGGGGGGCCTCCTCCGGTATCACTCGCTCCGTTTGCCCGTTCACAAGCTCACCGACTCCCTCATCCACTCACCCCGTCACGACTCACCCATCCACCCACTCGCCCACCTACCCACCCGCTCATTCATTCACTCACTAGCTCACTCGCCCACCGACCAACCCGCTACTCATCCATTCACTCACTCACTCGCCCACCCACCCATCACTCATCCATCCATTCACTCACTCGCCTACCCCCCTACTCAATCAATCATTCATTCACTCACTCGCCCACCCACCCACCGGTTACTCATCCATTCTCTCACTCGCCCACCCACACATCACTCACTCACTCACTCGCCCACCCACCCGCTACTCATCCATTCCATTCACTCACTCGCCCACCCACCCACTCGCTCACTCATCCATTCACCCACTCGCCCCCCCCCACTCTCCCCCATTCATCCACCGCAACACCCACCCCTCCACCCTACCCACCCACCCACCGCCAACCCAGCACCCACCTGCACGCAGCCGGCGAGCAGCTCGTAGAGGATGTGTGCCCTCTTCTTCATGAGGCGCACGTCGGCCGGCGTGGAGTCAGAGCACTGCCCGTTCTGGATGGGGTTGATGAAGCGGTTCCGGAACTCCTTGGACGAGCCCAGCAGATTCTCCTTGATGAAGTTCACCATGCAGTGATCTGCGCGCACCACAATCCCCCCCCCCCCCCCGTCACACCGCAGCGGTGGGCGAGAAATGTTAACTGCCTCGCCTGGTACGTGGGAGGTCGTGGGTTCGAAGCTCGACCCTGGCGACGCATTGTGGTATATTTAGAGTTTGCGTGCTCTCTATCTCTCCCTGAGGTAGTCACGTAGATTTGTGTGCGCATGGACGAGCTCAGCAAGGGTTATCCTTGATGACGTTCGCGATGCAGTGGTCTGCGCATACCCCCCCCCCCCGTCACACCGCAGCAGTGGGCGAGAAATGCTAACTACCTCGCCTGGTACGCGGGAGGTCGTGGGTTCGACGCCCGACACCGGCGACGCATTGTGGTATATTTGGAGTTTTGTGTGTTCTTTCTCTGGCTGCTATAAATTTCCACGTGACGATGACAATGATGAGCCACTTCGTTGGGCAATCATTTGCCTTATCCCCGCTGAGCTAATGAATAGAGTTTTAAAAGTTAAACTTCAACAGTTTCAAAGGTGGTACCCCCCCTCCCCGTTTAGCTCTTCAAGCCTTTCCCAGTCTGATGACGTCTATGTCCGCGGGTTTTTTTTCCTTCCGATTCCATTTCGGAAGCAAAAACTAAAACGAGAGAGCTTCACCGGTACCGAGGCTCCCCACAAGGCCGTGCGGGAGAGCGCGTCGGGGCACAGCGTTGGCGCCGGCTATCGTAGGGTGGCGGCAGTCGTCTGGCTACGGTTCTCCGCGGTGCCGAGTAACGACGTCTTTAACAAACAACCACGGCGCTGCTGCTACTGATACTACTACTGCTGCTGCTGCTGCTACTGCTGCTGTTGTTACTAATACTGATACTACTACTGCTGCTGCTGCTACTGCTGCTGTTGTTACTAATACTGATACTACTACTGCTGCTACTGCTGCTGTTGTTACTAATACTGATACTACTACTGCTGCTGCTGCTACTGCTGCTGTTGTTACTAATACTGATACTACTACTGCTGCTGCTGCTACTGCTGCTGTTGTTACTAATACTGATACTACTACTGCTGCTACTGCTGCTGTTGTTACTAATACTGATACTACTACTGCTGCTGCTGCTGCAACTGCACCTCTCGGAATAAAATGAACGCTGTGAACCGATTTTAACAGCAGGTACATTTTTTTTTAAGGCTGAGTCGACCTAGGTGATTGCCCAGGCCCGGTCCAGATGTTCGCTCTCTCACTGTCGTTAGGCCTCGAGCGGGAATCGAACGCTCGGGCCGCCGGGTTCGTGGGGCAAGCGTGCTAACCGCTGTGCCACCGATCCCCATTATGCTGTCACACAACACGAAGATCCCCCACGTAGGCTAAACAGACTGTTGGGGCAAGTGCTGTTAAGTTAGTGAGTAGCAGCATCTATGAAGGCCGGCACAACACCCACGGAGGGGGGTGGGTGGCAATCGCCACGCCCGACGCCTTTGTCTCCTCAGTGGCGATGTTTACACATCGCACCAGGGACTTATTTGAGGCCGAGTCGACCTAGGGGAGGACCAGCGAAGCAGGACCGAGTTCAAATAATAATTGTCACTGGTGGTTGCCGTGAGCGGGAATGGAACCTGGGGTGTCTGCCGGGTTCTTAGCGCAGCGTAGCGTTAACCGCAGCACTACACAGACACGCGCACACACACAGACATGCGGAGCGCAGGGCCAACAGTCAGGCAAAACAAGATGAGGGGGAGACAGGGAGGGAGAGAGGGAGGGAGGGAAGGACAGAGGTGGAGGGAGGATGAGTGAGCGGATGAATGAGTGTGTGAGTGCGAGACTGAGCGAGTGAGCGACGGGCGGAAGTGAGAGAGTGAGAGGAGAGAGGAAGAGAGTGAGAGAGGTAAGTGGAGGGGGAGCCTAGGAGCAGAGAGAGGGGGGTGGGTGGGTAGGTGACTGGGCTGCCTTCCCACGCTGCTGTCGGGGCCAGGGTAGTGGCGACCGTGGAACCCGATCCCTTAATGGGCTAGAATAATCGTGCGACCACCACCGCCCCACCACAACCACCAACAACAACCGTCACCACCACGACCAAAGACAAAGGATCCCTCCCGCCCTTAGAGCCTTAACAGACCGTTGGGGCAAGTGCCCGTTGCACGCATGTACGTTGAACTTCCTTCGCACCGTACGCATCCAACCGTGCTAATCGGAGGTGTTTGTAGTGTGTAGCAGCGCCTATGAATGCTGGCGTGACCTAAGAAGGGAGTGAGTGGCCACCATCGCCACCATCACCACCATCGCCACCATCACCACCAACCACAACCCCCCCTGCCAGCATCAGCATCACCACAACCAGCACGACCATCACCGCCACCATTACTCCTCCACGCTCGGTATGCGGTCGGTGATGGTGGTGGTGATGTATCTGATGATGACGTTGACAGCGGTGGGTGGTGGTTAAATCGATTAATGACGACGACGATCAGCGGCCGAAATCCACCCCCCGAACCCCCGACCCGGGATTCAAACTCGGGCGGCTCCAACTCCGCGGAACCGCGAAGCGAGCGAGACGGAGCGAGACGGAGCGGATGATGGATCGATCGATTCCGTGCATCCACCGCCACGGCCACCACCACCGCCGTCACCGCCGTCACCGCCGTCACCGCCGTGGCTGCCTCAGCCAACTGACCGCGCTAAACGGGCCTTAACGGTGGCGTGCCGACAGTTTATGGTACCAGCATGAGGACGCGCGCGTGTGTGTGTGCGAGCGAGCGTGTCTGCAAGTGCGCGCGTGTGTGTGTGTGTGCACGTGTGGGGAGCGGTCGTGTTAGCGATCAGCGCTATGCTGATCGCTACGAACCCGGCAGAGACCCGGGTTCGATTCCCGCTCACGGCCAACGCCGGTGACCATTATCCGAACCCGTTCTGGGCCTCCCCTAGGGCGATTCAGCCTCAAAACGAGTACCTGGTGCCGTGTGCAGTAAACATCGCCACTAGGGGAGACAAAGGCGGCCGGGCGTGGTGCTGGCCACTCACCCCCTCGTGTGCCGTGCCGGCCTTCATAGGTGCTCGCTAAGAGCACTTGCCCCTACAGTCTGTTAAGGCTACACGGGGGATCTTTGTGTACATTGTGTGTGTCATGTACACTGCGTGTCTCACACACGAGGTTGTTCAGCAGTGAGGTTCCGGTGTGTTGTGTACATTGTGCGAGTGTGTGTTGTGTACATTGTGCGAGTGTGTGTTGTGTACATTGTGTGCGTGTGTGCTGTGTACATTGTGTGAGTGTGTGTTGTGTACATTGCGTGAGTGTGTGTTGTGTACATTGTGTGCGTGTGTTGTGTACATTGTGTGCGTGTGTGTTGCGTACATTGTGTGCGTGTGTGTTGCGTACATTGTGTGCGTGTGTGCTGTGTACATTGTGCGTGTGTGCTGTGTACATTGTGTGCGTGTGTGCTGTGTACATTGTGTGCGTGTGTGTTGTGTACATTGTGTGCGTGTGTGTTGTGTACATTGTGTGCGTGTGTGTTGTGTACATTGTGTGCGTGTGTGTTGTGTACATTGTGTGCGTGTGTGTTGTGTACATTGTGTGCGTGTGTGTTGTGTACATTGTGTGCGTGTGTGTTGTGCACATTGTGTGTTGTGTACATTGTGTGCGTGTGTGTTGTGCACATTGTGTGCGTGTGTGTTGTGTACATTGTGTGTGTTGTGTACATTGTGTGAGTGTGTGTTGTGTACATTGTGTGCGTGTGTGCTGTGTACATTGTGTGTGTTGTGTACATTGTGTGTGTTGTGTACATTGTGTGTGTGTGTTGTGTACATTGTGTGCGTGTGTGCTGTGTACATTGTGTATGTTGTGTACATTGTGTGCGTGTGTGCTGTGCACGTGTTGTGCGTGTGTGTTGTGTACATTGTGTGCGTGTGTGCTGTGCATGTGTTGTGCGTGTGTGTTGTGTACATTGTGTGCGTGTGTGTTATGTACATTGTGTGTGCTGTGTACATTGTGTGTGCTGTGTACATTGTGTGTGTTGTGTACATTGTGTGCGTGTGTGCTGTGTACATTGTGTGCGTGTGTGTTGTGTACATTGTGTGCGTGTGTGCTGTGTACATTGTGTGTGCTGTGTACATTGGGTGTGTGTGATGTTGTGTACATTGTGTGTGTTGTGTACATTGTGTGTTGTGTACATTGTGTGTGTTGTGTACATTGTGTGTGTTGTGTACATTGTGTGTGCTGTGTACATTGTGTGTGTTGTGTACATTGTGTGTGTGCTGTGTACATTGTGTACATTGTGTGTGCTGTGTACATTGTGTGTGCTGTGTACATTGTGTGTGTGTGCTGTGTACAATGTGTGTGTTGTGTACATTGTGTGTGCTGTGTACATTGTGTGTGTTGTGTACATTGTGTGCGTGTGTGCTGTGTACATTGTGTGTGTGTGTGCTGTGTACATTGTGTGTGCTGTGTACATTGCGTGCACTGTGTACATTGTGTGTGTTGTGTACATTGTGTGTGTTATGTACATTGTGTGCGTGTGTGCTGTGTACATTGTGTGTGTGCTGTGTACATTGTGTGTGTTGTGTACATTGTGTGTGCTGTGTACATTGTGTGCGTGTGTGTGCGCTGTGTACATTGTGTGTGTTGTGTACATTGTGTGTGTGTTGTGTACATTGCGTGTGTTGTGTACATTGTGTGTGTTGTGTACATTGTGTGTGTGTTGTGTACATTGTGTGTGTTGTGTACATTGTGTGTGTTGTGTGCATTGTGTGTGTTGTGTACACTGTGTGTGCTGTGTACATTGTGTGTGTTGTGTACATTGTGTGTGTGCTGTGTACATTGTGTGTGCTGTGTACATTGTGTGTGTTGTGTACATTGTGTGTGTTGTGTACACTGTGTGTGTTGTGTGCATTGTGTGTTGTGTACACTGTGTGTGTTGTGTACACTGTGTGTGTTGTGTACATTGTGTGTGTGTGATGTTGTGTACATTGTGTGTGTTGTGTACACTGTGTGTGTGTATGTTGTGTACATTGTGTACACTGTGTGTGTTGTGTACACTGCGTGTCTCACACTCCATGAGGTTGTTCTGCAGGGGGGTCCCTGTGAGCACGACGCGTCTGCGCGTCGCGATGGCGTTCATGGCTTTGGAGATGGCCGAGTTCTCGTTCTTCAGGATGTGGCCCTCGTCACAGATCACAAAGTCCGGGCCTACACGGGGGTGGGTGGGGGCCACGCGGGGGGAGGAGGGGGCACGGGGGGGTGGGGGCCACGCGGGGAGAGGAGGGGGGGGCACGGGGGGGGTGGGGGACACGCGGGGGGAGGGGGGGGGCACGGGGGGGGGGGGGGTGGGGGACACGAGGGAGACACGGGGAGATACGGGGAGACACGGATGTTGTCAACGTGCGGGGAGACACCGGGGAGACACGGGGGGGACGTGGGGAGGGGGACGTGGGGGAGACACGGGGTGGACACGGGGGGGACACGAGGGAGACACGGGGGTTGACAACATTCGGGTTGACAAAATGCGGGGAGACACCGGGGGGGTGGGGAGGGGGGGGGGAGACACGGGGGAGAGACGGGGGATAAGGGGGGACGTGAGCGAGACACGGGGGAGAGACCGGGGATAAGAGGGGGACGCGAGGGAGACACGGGGGACACGGGGGCACATGGGGGGGGGAGGGACAAAGGGAAAGCGAACGGGGGTAGATGCGGGGAGAGTTAGGGAGATAATCACCTGGTGAGTGAGAAAGAGACAGAAAAATGGAGAGACAAAGAGAGAGACACACAGAGAGACAAAGAGAGACACACACACAGAGAGACACAGAGAGAGAGACACAGAGAGAGACACAGAGAGAGAGACACACAGACAGAGAGACACAGAGAGAGAGAGACACACAGAGAGAGACAGAGAGATACAGAGACACAGAGAGAGAGACAGAGAGAGACAGACGGTGGTGCCGTCTCACTGGAGTTGACGAGTGTGCGCTCAGCATAGAGAGACAAGCTCAGCACAGAGACACACAGAGACACACCACAGAGACACACCACAGAGACACACCACAGAGACACACCACAGAGACACACAGGCATAGGCACGGTGGTGGTGGTGGTGGTGGCATCTCACCGGGGTTGACAAGTGTGCGCTCAGCACACAGAGAGACACACAAAGACACACAAAGACACACAGAGAGAGACACGCAGAGAGACACACACAGAGAGACACACAGAGACACACCCACAGAGACACACACACAGAGACACGCACAGAGAGAGAGAGAGAGACAAGGCACGGCGGTGGTGTCTCACCGGGGTTGACGAGTGTGCGCTCAGCACACAGAGAAACACACACAGAGACACACAGAGAGAGAGACACACACACACACAGAGACACACACACAGAGAGACACACAGACATAGGCACGGTGGTGGTGGCGGTGGTGTCTCACCGGGGTTGACGAGCGTGCGCTCAGCACACAGAGAGACACACAGAGAGACACACAGAGACACACACACAGAGACACACACAGAGACACACAGAGAGATACACAGAGACACACACAGAGAGACACACAGAGACACACACAGACACAAGGCACGGTGGCGGTGGTGTCTCACCGGGGTTGACGAGTGTGCGCTCAGCACACAGAGAAACACACACAGAGACACACAGAGAGAGAGACACACACACACACAGAGACACACACACAGAGAGACACACAGACATAGGCACGGTGGTGGTGGCGGTGGTGTCTCACCGGGGTTGACGAGCGTGCGCTCAGCACACAGAGAGACACACAGAGAGACACACAGAGACACACACACAGAGACACACACAGAGACACACAGAGAGATACACAGAGACACACACAGAGAGACACACAGAGACACACACAGACACAAGGCACGGTGGCGGTGGTGTCTCACCGGGGTTGACGAGCGTGCGCTCAGCACACAGAGACACACAGAGAGACACACAGAGACACACACACAGAGACACACACACAGAGACACACAGAGAGACACACACACAGAGACACACACACACAGACACACACACAGACACAAGGCACGGTGGCGGTGGTGTCTCACCGGGGTTGACGAGCGTTCGCTCGAAGGCCTCGCGCTGCTTCTTGCTCTTGATGTTGCGCCCCTGCGTGAGGTTGCGGTACATCTCATAGCCCATGATCATGATGCCGCCCGTCTCGTGCCACTCCTGCAACAGGCGCACGCGGTCCTGCACCCGCTTCACCGTCGTCAGCTCCCATACCTGCACAAGCAGCACACACCACGTCACGGCACACCACGCCACGTCACACCACACCACGTCACACCACACCACGTCACACCACGTCACGTCGTGGCACACCACGCCACGTCACACCACACCACGTCACGTCACACCACACCACGTCACGTCATGGCACACCACGCCACGTCACGACAAGCCACCCACAGCACGCCACCCACGCCACGTCACACCACGCCACACGTCACACCACACCACACATGCCACGCCACACCACGTCACACCACGCCACACCACGCCACACCACCCATGCCACGCCACACCACGTCACCCACGCCACGTCACACCACACCACACCACCCATGCCATGCCACGCCACGCCACGTCACACCACGCCACACCACGTCACACCACGTCACACCATGCCACGTCACACACCACGCCACGTCACACCACGCCACACCACGTCACGCCACACCACGGGGGCAACAACACCACCCATGAGTCTTGACATCCAGCGTTCAGGAGGGTGCTGCCAGTCAGCTGTGTGTGTGTGTGTGTCCGTGTGTGTGTCCGTGTGTGTGTCCGTGTGTGTGTCCGTGTGTGTGTGTCCGTGTGTGTGTGTCTGTGTGTGTGTGTCTGTGTGTGTGTCCGTGTGTGTGTCCCCGTGTTGACTCGGTCTCAAATGAGTAACTTGGTGCAGTGTGCAGTAAACATCGCCACTGGGGAGACAAAGGTGGCCGGGCGCGGTGCTGGCCACCCACCCCCTCGTGTGCCGTGTCGGCCTTCATCGGTGCTGCTGCTACTCGCTGACAACAAAAAGTCTATCAAGGCTATAAGGTCTTTGTCTCCGTCTCTCTCTATCCCTCTAGCTCTCCCCATCCCTCTATCTCTCTCTCTCTCTATCTCTCTCTCTCTATCCCTCTAGCTCTCTATCCCTCTATCTCTCTCTATCCCTCTATCTCTCTCTCTCTCTATCCCTCTAGCTCTCTCTCTCTATCCCTCTAGGTCTCTCTATCCCTCTCTCTCTATCCCTCTCTCTCTATCCCTCTCTCTCTATCCCTCTCTCTCTATCCCTCTATCTCTCTCTATCCCTCTATCTCTCTCTATCCCTCTATCTCTCTCTATCCCTCTATCCCTCTCTCTCTCTATCCCTCTATCTCTCTCTATCCCTCTATCTCTCTCCATCCTCCAGATCTCTCTCTCTGCCTCTCTCTCTCTCTGTATCTCTCTCTGTCCATCTCTCTGTCTCCCCGTCTCTCTCCTCTATCTCTTTCTCTGTCTTGCATACCACACACACGTCGGTGATGTGCACGTCTTCTTCGAACGCTGGGGAGCCGGACAAGCCCCCTGTACCAGCGTGGACGGCACCCTCATGTTCGCCTTCTGAAGCGCTCGCTCGTCAACGTGGCGGGCGTGATGACCACCACAACCACGTGACTTTTCTTTCGTGTTGTATGCGGTGCTTTTTAGTGCCACAGCGCGTGGATTTGTAACGTTTATTTTCATTTGTGTTGCTGGTGACTTTGTGTATTTCATATAGAAATCGCCTCCAGTGCTTTTGCTGCTGGCGGCAATAAAAGTTGTTTAAAAGTCAAAAGTCTCCGTCTCTCTCTCTCTATCCGTCTCTCTCTCTCTATCAGAACGTCTCTCTCTATCCGTCTCTCTCTCTATCCATCTCTCTCTCTCTATCTATCCATCTCTCTCTCTATCCGTCTCTCTCTCTATCCGTCTCTCTATCTGATTCTCTCTCTATCCGTCTCTCTCTGTCTATCTCTCTCTGTGTCTCCCTGTCTCTCTCTCTGTGTCTCCGTCTCTCTCTCAGTCTCTCTATCCGTCTCTCTCTCTATCTGTCTCTCTCTCTGTCTATCTCTCTCTGTGTCTCCGTCTCTCTCTCAGTCTCTCTATCCGTCTCTCTCTCTATCCGTCTCTCTCTATCCGTCTCTCTCTATCCGTCTCTCTCTCTGTCCATCTCTCTCTGTGTCTCCCTGTCTATCTCTCTCTGTGTCTCACTGTCTCTCTCTCAGTCTCTCTATCTCTCTCACCTCTCTCTCTCTCGATCTCTTCCAGACGACGGACCCACCTCCCCCCCCCTCCCCCCCCCCTCCCCCCCCGGGCCTCACCTCCAGCTCATCCTCTTCCAGGTTTCCGATCCAGAGGTTGAACTCGTTCTGCCAGTTGAGGACGGTGTTGAGGGGACACACGACGAGGGCCGTGTCGAAGTCGAGCTTCTTGTTGGTCAGCACGGTGTGAAGCAGCGTCACCACCTTCACGCGGCGCACGCACAGAGACGAAGACCAAGATCCCCCGTTCAGCCTCAACAGACTGTTGGGGGCGAGCGCCGTTGGCGACCAGCACGCTACGAAGGCCGGAACGGCGGCACGCTAAGGGGTGGGTGGACAGCACCGCGCCCGGCCGCCTTTGTCTCCTCGGTGGCGATGTTTACTGCACACCGCACCGGGTGCTCATTTGAGGCCCAGTCGACCTAGGGGAGGCCCGGGACCGCGTTCAGATAATCCGTCAGCGGCGTTGGCCGTGAGCGGGAATCGAACCCCGGCTCGCCGGGTTCGTAGCGCGGCAACGGCGCTAACCGTTACACCGCCGCTCCCCACTCGCACGGACGCACGCACCACGCACATAGACACAGTGAGAGACACACAGTGAGAGAGAGGCACACAGAGACACACACACAGAGAGACACAGAGCGAGAGAGGTAAAGACGACGAAGAACAGAATCCACGAGGCCTCTGTTCGATCTTGTCCAGGAGCGTAAAAGCCCAGTTTGATCGGAAGTAGTAAGGAGGCTTTCACCACCAAATCATCCGTAGTAACATTATCCGTGAGTAATAACATTATCCATATGTTTGGGGGTTGGATCGCGTGAATATAAATGTGCCGTTAGACCCGCCACCACCACCAACCACCACCAACCACCCCGACACACAGCCATCGCAACTACGCACTTTTAAATCCTTTCCCCTGCACCTCCGATTAGCGCGGTTGGCTACGTACGGTGCGAAAGAAGCTCAACGTACAGACATGGAGACTCACACAGAGACCCATAGGCACATCCTACAGAGACCCATAGACTCATAACGCAGAGGCCCATAATCATCACACAGAAACCCATAGACTCATCACACAGAGGCCCACAAACTCACATAAAAACCCACAAACTCAGAGACCCACCGACTCACACAGAGACCCACCGACTCACACAGAGACCCACCGACTCACACAGAGACCAATAGACTCACACAGAGACCCACCGACTCACACAGAGACCCACAGACTCACACAGAGACCAATATACTCACACAGAGACCCACCGACTCACACAAAGACCAATAGACTCACACAGAGACCCACCGACGCACACAGAGACCCACAGACTCACACAAAGACCAATAGACTTACACAGAGACCCACAGACTCACACAGAGACCCATAGACTCACACAGAGATCCACAGACTCACACAGAGACCCACAGACTCACACAGAGACCCATAGACTCACACAGAGACCCACAGACTCACAGAGACCCACAGACTCACACAGAGACCCACAGACTCACACAAAGACCAATAGACACACAGAGACCCATAGACTCAGACAGAGACCAATAGACTCACACAGAGACCCACCGACTCACACAGAGACCCACAGACTCACACAAAGACCAATAGACACACAGAGACCCATAGTTTGTTGTCCTTTCCCCCGCACCTCCGATCATCACGGTTGGCTACGTACGGTGCGAAAGAAGTTCAACGCCCATACAAAGGTCCCCCGTATCAGCCATGAAACTCGCCGCGTCTCGCTCGCTCGCTCTTAAAACTCCATGAAGAAGGTCCATTGCCTGCAACGTCGTCTATCATAAACGTTTCCTTTTAAGGCCACAGAAAGCGAAAGATCCCCCCCCCCCTGCATAGCATTCGGGGCAAGTGCTGTCAGCGAGTGGCACCTAACAAGGCCGGCACTGCGCGCCTGGGGTGCTCATCTGAGGCCGCCGTCGACCTCGGGGAAGGCCCCAGGATCGGTTCGGGATCATCGCCAGCCGCGAGCGGGAATTGAACCTCGGCTCGTGGCCGGGTCGCGGCGGCGTGCGCGCTAACCGCTGTGCCACCGCTCCCCACGCCCGTCACCTCGAAACGCCATTTCCCCACCACGACCACCGCCGCAAGCGCCACAACACAACCAGTGAGTCTCAACGCCCAGCGTTCAGGAGGGGCCCTGCCAGCCAGCTGGGTTTGTGTGTGTGTCTGTGTGTCTGTGGCTGGGTCATGTAGCCCGCATGCCCAGCCACCGCATGCCGAAACAGCTTTTGTTCGGCCGGATCGAGGGGGCTAAACGGGCGCGGCACGGGCTAGAGAAGAGATGGAGTGATGTGGTACAGGAGGACGTGGAGCTGAGTGGACTTGCCGATGACTGGTACCAGCGGTGTCAAGATCGGCCTCTGTGGAGGAGGCTCGTGAAGGATGCTACTGGGCAGTTGGAGGCAGTCGCCCTCCAACAACAACGGAGGGCGGAGGAGCGACGCTCACAACAACGAGCGGAGCGTCGGGTGGCTAAAGCCCAGCAGGTTGGCACAGTAGGGGGCACAGGTGGTGCATCAGCCAGTCATCTCAGTCAGTCGACCCGTAGCACCTGGGTCTGCCCCGTGACCTCCTGCCAGCGGGCGTTCGACACTTCACGTGGCCTCAAGGTGCACATAGCCTAGCACAAGCGTCGTGGTGATGTCACCGTCACTTAGTGGCGAATGGCGGTTGTTGTTGTCTGTGTGTGTATGTGTAGGAAGAGGTAGCGTAGCGGTTAGCGCTACGCTGCGCTATGAACCCGGCGACCCGAGTTCGATTCCTGCTCTCGGCCAACACCGGTGACGATTATCTGAACCGGTCCTGGGCCTCCCCTAGGTCGACTCAGCCTCAAATGAGCGCCTGATGCGATGTGTAAACATCGCCACTAGGGACACAAAGGCGCCTCCACCCCCCCTGTCACCTTGCGGAGTTAACTGGGTTAACAACGCTCTACTCTCTTGTTCTTCCCCTCCGTTTGAAGTTCCCCACCGTTTGTGTTTGTTTACCTTACCCTGTCCACTGGGGAAAACACACAGCAGCATTCCTCACCCTCACGCTCTCCCTCAGGCTCTGTGGGAGTCTGTGGGTCTCTGTGCGAGTCTGTGGGTCTCTGTGTGAGTCTGTGGGTCTCTGTGTGAGTCTATGGGTCTCTGTGCGAGTCTGTGGGTCTCTGTGTGAGTCTGTGGGTCTCTGTGCGAGTCTGTGGGTCTCTGTGCGAGTCTGTGGGTCTCTGTGCGAGTCTGTGGGTCTCTGTGCGAGTCTGTGGGTCTCTGTGCGAGTATGTGGGTCTCTGTGCGAGTCTGTGGGTCTCTGTGCGAGTCTGTGGGTCTCTGTGCGAGTCTGTGGGCCTCTGTGCGAGTCTGTGGGCCTCTGTGCGAGTATGTGGGTCTCTGTGCGAGTCTGTGGGTCTCTGTGCGAGTCTGTGGGTCTCTGTGCGAGTCTGTGGGTCTCTGTGCGAGTCTGTGGGTCTCTGTGAGAGTCTGTGGGTCTCTGTGAGAGTCTGTGGGTCTCTGTGTGAGTCTGTGGGTCTCTGTGCGAGTCTGTGGGTCTCTGTGCGAGTCTGTGGGTCTCTGTGCGAGTCTGTGGGTCTCTGTGAGAGTCTGTGGGTCTCTGTGCGAGTCTGTGGGTCTCTGTGCGAGTCTGTGGGTCTCTGTGAGAGTCTGTGGGTCTCTGTGAGAGTCTGTGGGTCTCTGTGCGAGTCTGTGGGTCTCTGTGCGAGTCTGTGGGTCTCTTTGAGAGTCTGTGGGTCTCTGTGCGAGTCTGTGGGTCTCTGTGCGAGTCTGTGGGTCTCTGTGCGAGTCTGTGGGTCTCTGTGCGAGTCTGTGGGTCTCTGTGAGAGTCTGTGGGTCTCTGTGCGAGTCTGTGGGTCTCTGTGAGAGTCTGTGGGTCTCTGTGCGAGTCTGTGGGTCTCTGTGAGGGTCTGTGGGTCTCTGTGCGAGTCTGTGGGTCTCTGTGCGAGTCTGTGGGTCTCTGTGAGAGTCTGTGGGTCTCTGTGCGAGTCTGTGGGTCTCTGTGCGAGTCTGTGGGTCTCTGTGCGAGTCTGTGGGTCTCTGTGCGAGTCTGTGGGTCTCTGTGCGAGTCTGTGGGTCTCTGTGCGAGTCTGTGGGTCTCTGTGAGAGTCTGTGGGTCTCTGTGCGAGTCTGTGGGTCTCTGTGAGAGTCTGTGGGTCTCTGTGCGAGTCTGTGGGTCTCTGTGCGAGTCTGTGGGTCTCTGTGCGAGTCTGTGGGTCTCTGTGCGAGTCTGTGGGTCTCTGTTTGAGTCTGTGGGTCTCTGTGGGTCTCTGTGTGAGTCTGTGGTTCTCTGTGCGAGTCCGTGGGTCTCTGTGCGAGTCTGTGGGTCTCTGTGCGAGTCTGTGGGTCTCGGTGTGAGTCTGTGGGTCTCTGTGCGAGTCTGTGGGTCTCTGTGTGAGTCTATGGGTCTCTGTGTGAGTCTATGGGTCTCTGTGTGAGTCTGTGGGTCTCTGTGTGAGTCTGTGGGTCTCTGTGCGAGTCTGTGGTTCTCTGTGCGAGTCTGTGGGTCTCTGTGTGAGTCTGTGGGTCTCTGTGTGAGTCTGTGGGTCTCTGTGCGAGTCCGTGGGTCTCTGTGCGAGTCTGTGGGTCTCTGTGTGAGTCTGTGGGTCTCTGTGCGAGTCTGTGGGTCTCTGTGTGAGTCTATGGGTCTCTGTGTGAGTCTGTGGGTCTCTGTGCGAGTCTGTGGGTCTCTGTGCGAGTCTGTGGTTCTCTGTGCGAGTCTGTGGGTCTCCGTGCGAGTCTGTGGGTCTCTGTGTGTCTATGAGTCTTTGTGTGAGTCTGTGGTTCTCTGTGCGAGTCTGTGGGTCTCCGTGCGAGTCTGTGGGTCTCTGTGTGAGTCTGTGGGTCTCTGTGTGAGTCTATGGGTCTCTGTGTGAGTCTATGGGTCTCTGTGTGAGTCTGTGGGTCTCTGTGTGAGTCTGTGGGTCTCTGTGTGAGTCTATGGGTCTCTGTGTGAGTCTGTGGGTCTCTGTGTGAGTCTATGGGTCTCTGTGTGAGTCTATGGGTCTCTGTGTGAGTCTGTGGGTCTCTGTGTGAGTCTGTGGGTCTCTGTGTGAGTCTATGGGTCTCTGTGTGAGTCTATGGGTCTCTGTGTGAGTCTATGGGTCTCTGTGTGAGTCTATGGGTCTCTGTGTGAGTCTATGGGTCTCTGTGTGAGTCTATGGGTCTCTGTGTGAGTCTGTGGGTCTCTGTGTGAGTCTGTGGGTCTCTGTGTGAGTCTGTGGGTCTCTGTGTGAGTCTGTGGGTCTCTGTGTGAGTCTGTGGGTCTCGGGAAGAAACAGTAAACCGTGTGTGCTTACGCGTCACGGTCTAGGTGACACACAACAGCCCCGCGGGCACGCAACTAACGCACGCACACACCAACATGCACACGCTCGCACACACGCACACTCACGCACACACTAACATGCAGACGCTCGCACACACTCACGCTCGCACACACTCACGCTCGCACACACTCACGCACACGCTAACATGCACACGCTCCGCCACACTCACGCACGCAAACACTCACGTACACTCAAGCACACACTAACATGCACACGCTCCGCCACACTCACGCACACGCTAACATGCACGCACACACTAACATGCACACGCACGCACACACTCACGAACACACTAACATGCATACGCACGCACACACTCGCGCACACGCTAACATGCACACGCTAACATGCACACACTCACGCACACGCTAACATGCACATGCACGCACACACTAACATGCACACACTCACATGCTCACGCTCGCACACACTCACGCACGCGCTAACGCCTGTGCGCACTATCGCACTCGCGAGCGTGCCCGGCAAGAGGACAAGCACGCGTTGCCCAGTCACTGTGCGGCAGTCGCCCGTCCACGGCGATCCCCCCCCCCCCGCCCCCCACCCTGATTTCGCCGGTGAACTTTCACATCCGCGAGCGACACGGCGATGTCTCGTCGCTGTTGATCGTCGGCGGGGACACAAAGGTTGGTGCCGGGGTGGAAGGGGCGGAGGGGCGGTCACGCCGGAGCTGCGGCGGGGCAGGCGGTGAAACCGAGCGCCGTCAGCGTGGCGGTTCGCTCGAGGTCAGGCGGATTCGTGGCGGGGGAGCGGCGGTGCAGCGGTTGGGGCGCCCGCGCCGAGCTACAAAACCGCCGGCGAGCCGCCGAGTTCGATTCCCGCTCGCCGCCAACGCCGATACCCGGTGACGGCGATTGTCCCGACCGGTCCTGGGCCTAACCCGGGCCTCAAACGAGTACCTGGTGCGGTGTGCAGTAAAACATCGCCACTGGGGAGACAAAGGCGGCCGGGCGTGGTGCTGGCCACCCATCCCCTCGTGTGCCGTGCCGGCCTTCGTAGGTGCGCTACTTGCTAACGGCGAGTAGCGCACCTAAGAACCGGTTCAGATATTCGTCACCGTTGTTGGCCGTGAGCGGGAATCGAACTCGGGTCGGCTGGGTTCGTGGCGCAGCGTAGCGCTAGCCGCTACAATGAGTACACCACACTTAGATACCCACACGCCCGCCCACCAGCTTGTTCACTCACTCACTTCATTTGACCCCAATATGCGGGAGAGAGAGAGAGAGATATACAGGGAGAGAGAGATGGGTTGAGAGAGACAGGGTGAAAGAGGGAGAGACGGGGAGAGAGAGACAGCGAGAGAGACACAGAGAGAGAAAAGACAGAGAGACAGACACACAGAGACAGAGAGACCGTGAGAGAGACACAAAGAGAGACGGGGAGAGAGACAGCGAGAGAGACAGCGAGACACACAGAGAAAAGACAGAGACAGACACACGGAGACAGATAGACCGACACAAAGAGAGAGATGGGGAGAGAGAGAGACAGCGAGAGAGACAGCGAGAGAGACAGAGAGAGAGACAGAGAGACAGAGAGAGAGACAGCGAGAGAGGCAGAGAGAGACACAGAGAGAGAAAAGACAGAGAGACAGACACACAGAGACAGAGAGACCGTGAGAGAGAGAGACACAAAGAGAGAGACAGGGAGAGAGAGAGACAGCGAGAGACAGCGAGAGAGACAGCGAGACACACAGAAAAAAGACAGAGAGACAGACACACAGAGACAGAGAGACCGTGAGAGAGAGACAAAGAGAGAGACGGGGAGGAGAGAGACAGCGAGAGAGACAGCGAGACACACAGAGAAAAGACAGAGAGACAGACACACAGAGACAGAGAGACCGTGAGAGAGAGAGACACAAAGAGAGACAGGGAGAGAGAGACAGGGAGAGAGAGACAGCGAGAGAGACAGCGAGAGAGACAGCGAGAGAGACAGCGAGAGAGACACACAGAGAGAAAAGACAGAGAGACAGACACACAGAAACAGAGAGACCGTGAGAGAGAGAGACACAAAGAGAGAGAGACAGAGAGACAGCGAGAGAGACAGAGAGAGAGACACACAGAGAGAAAAGACAGAGAGACAGACACACAGAGACAGAGAGACACAGAGAGAGAGAGAGACAGAGCGAGAGCGTGCGTGCTCTCTCCGTGGCACCCTCATGCGAGCGTGCTAGCGAGCGCTGCGGGGGGAATGCGAGAGCCGTCGCGGACAGCGCTCGTGATGATGTGGACGACGATGAGGGCGGCATTGAGGAATGACGCTAAGAGCCTCTCTCTCTCTCTCTCTTAGTTACAAAAAAAATATCGAAAAATGTTTTTTTCTCTCTGTCTCTTAAAATATTTCCCAGTGACTTGGAGAGGCAAAGGTGGGGGGTGTGGGGGGGAACGTGGGGGGATCATAATGTACGTGTCCTGTGTTGGAGCCCTGGGTGTGTGTCTCTGTCTCTCTGGGGGTTCATAATGTACGTGTCCTGTGTTGGAGCCCTGGGTGTGTCTCTCTGTCTGTCTCTCTAGGGGTTCATAATGTACGTGTCCTGTGTTGGAGCCCTGTGTGTGTCTCTGTCTCTCTGGGGGTTCATAATGTACGTGTCCTGTGTTGGAGCCCTGGGTGTGTGTCTCTGTCTCTCTGGGGGTTCATAATGTACGTGTCCTGTGTTGGAGCCCTGGGTGTGTCTCTCTGTCTGTCTCTCTAGGGGTTCATAATGTACGTGTCCTGTGTTGGAGCCCTGTGTGTGTCTCTGTCTCTCTGGGGGTTCATAATGTACGTGTCCTGTGTTGGAGCCCTGTGTGTGTCTCTCTCTCTGTCTCTCTAGGGGTTCATAATGTACGTGTCCTGTGTTGAGAGCCCTGGGTGTGTGCCTCTCTCTCTGTCTCTCTAGGGGTTCATAATGGCCGTGTTAGAGACACTGAGAGCCTGGGTTGGAGCCCTGGGTCAGTGTCTCTCTCTCTCTCCCCTTCCCCTCTCTCTTCCTGCTACCTCTCTCCTGTGTCTCTCTCCCTTCTCTCTCTCTCCCCTTACCTCTCTCCCCTTACCTCTCTCCTCCCTCTCTCCCTCAATCCTCCCTCCATCCCCCACTCTCTCCCTTGTCTCGCCCATGTCTCTCTCTCTCTCTCTCTACTCCCCGTACGGTGTCAAAAACTTCCCCCAAAAGTTGTCACAACAAACACGGTGGGGGAAGTGGTGGTGGTGGGGGGTGGCCTGGGGGGTGGGGGGGGATGGAGGGTAGGGGCACCCCCGATTCTCCGTGTCGGGTGTCAGGCTGATGGAGCAGAGTTGGCCGTGGTTGCAGGATGGGCGGTGGTGGTGATGCTGGTTACGGTGGTGTGGTGATGGTGGTGTTTGCCGGTGGTGGGTGTTGGCTGTGGTGACGCCACCGCCACTTAGTGGTGAATGGTGGCTGTTGCGGGTCGTGGTAGCTACAGTGGTCTTGATGAGGACGATGGTGGTAGTGGTGACAGAGGTGATTTGTTCTGTTTAGGGTGGGTGGTGCTGGTGGCTGTGATGATGGTGATGGTTGTTGTGTTTAGGGTGGGTGTTGGTGGCCGTGATGATGATGGTGGTGATGGTGGTTGTTGTATTCATGGTGTGGGGAGCGGTAGTGTAGCGGTTAGCGCTACGCTGCGCTATGAACCTGGCGATCCGAGTTCGATTCCTGCTCACGGCCAACACCGGTGACGATTATCTGAACGGGTCCTGGGCCTCTTCTAGGTCGACTCGGCCTCAAATGAGTACCTGGTGCGATGTGTAAACATCGCCACTAGGGGAGACAAAGGCGGCCGGGCGTGGTGTTGGCCACCCACCCCCTTGTGTGCATTGCCGGCCTTTATAGGTGCTCGCTAACAGCACTTGCCCCCACAGTCTGTTAAGGCTATACGGGTGATCTTTATCCTTGTGTTTATGCTGGGTTGTGGTAGCCATGATGATGGTGATGGTAGAGATGGTGATAATGGTGGTGATGGTGGTTGTTGTGTTTAGGGTGGGTGGTGATGGCCGTGATGATGATGGTGGTGGTGATGGCGGAGATGGTGATAATTATAGCGGTGATGGTGGTGGCTGTGTTGAGTGTGGATCGTGGAAGTGATAGTGGTCGTGATGATGGTGGTGGTGATGGAGATGGTGATAATGATAGTGGTGGCGATGACGAGTGAGCGTTAAAGCGGATGAGTCTGTCCGCAAGATGTGAGCAAGTGCATGTGTTGGTGAGCACGTGGGCGAGTGAGTAGATGAACGAGTGAGTAGGCGAGTGCACGTGAGCGGATGACTGGAGCGGTGGGTGAGCAAGTGGGCGGGTGAGTAGCGGGGCGAGTGAGTGTGTGGGTGAGTGAACGTGTTGGTGAGCGAGCGGGTGAGTCACGAGGTTAGTGAGCATGTGAGTGAGCAAGTGTGTGGGTGAGCAAGCGTGTGGGTGAGCGAGCGTGTGGGTGAGCGAGCGTGTGGGTGAATGAGCGTGTGGGTGAATAAGCGTGTGGGTGAACGAGCATGTGGGTGAGCGAGCGTGTGGGTGAGCGAGGGGGTGAATCGCGAGGCGAGTGAACGTGTGGGCGAGTGAGCGTGTGGGCGAGCGAGCGTGTGGGTGATCGAGCGTGTGGGTGATCGAGCGTGTGGGTGAGCGAGCGTCTGGGTAAGCGGTGATCGAGCGTGTGGGTGAGCGAGCGTCTGGGTAAGCGAGCGTGTGGGTGGGCGAGCGGGTGAGAAGCCAGGTGAGCGAACGTGTGGGTGAATGAGCGTGCGGGTGAGCGAGCGGGCGATTAACAAGGCGAGCGAGCGTGCGGGTGAGCGTGCGTGCGAGCGACCGAGCGAGTCAGCCAGCGACGAGCATCTTGCCTGCAGAGTCTTTCCGAGTCCCATGCAGTGAGCGAGGATGCACCCAGACCCCGGCTCCTTCTTGGCCTTCTTCACGGTCTCAATGCAGCAGTCCCACATGAACTGCACCCCTACGCTCGACAAAACACACACAAAGACAAAGGTCCCCCGCGCGCCACCAGTGTGACCTTAACACGCTGTCCGGGGGGGCAAGTGCTGCTAAGCGGAGGAGGCCTCGCCACCGGCGCCCCGTCCGCCTGTCTCTCCCGCCCATCGGCGACGCTTCACACGGCCAAAGGAACTTGTTTTAAGGTGGAGGGTCTCGGGGAAACACTCAAATATTCGCCAGCGGCATCGGTCGCGAGCGGGAATCCAACTCCAGCGGCCGTGCTCTGGGGAGCGGCTGCCCGCTAACCGCTAATCGCTCCCCACACACGCCAACAAAGACAAAGGTCCCCCGTGTAGCCTGTAACAGACTGTTGGGGCAAGTGCCGTCAGCGGGCACCTATGAAGACCGGCACGGCACACGAGGGGGTGGGTGTCGGCCAGCACAACCACGCCCAGGCCACCTTTGTCTCCCCAGTTGGCGATGTTTATTGCACACCGCACAGGGAACTCATTTGAGGCCGAGTCGACTTAGGGGAGGCCCAAGGCACACTCGAATGTTCGCAGTCAACGTTGTCCATCATCACATCATGAGGTTGGCCAGTAGGTAGGCAGGTAGGCACAGGTGGGTTATGCAGGTGGGTAGGCATGTACGTAGGTATACAGTAAAACCTTGGATTGCGAGCATAATTCGTTCCGGAAACGTGTTTGTAATCCAAAGCACTCGAAAATCAAAGCACTCGTGTATCAGTTGTGATCACGTGACGCTCGGCAGTACAAAGCGTATACGTACGTACTGCTCGTATTGCAAGACCTCGCTCGTTTATCAAATTAATATTTATTTAAAAAATGTGCTCGTCTTGCAAAACACCCGTAGACCAAGTTACTCGCATTCCAAGGTTTTACTGTACAGGTCTGAACGTGGGTAAGGTAGATTGGTAGGCAGGTAAACAAGAAGGTTAGTACACAGGTGTATATGCAAGTGTGATCGTGGATAGGCAGGTAAGTATACAGATGGGCGGGCAGGTAGGCAAGTGCACAGGTGTATGCAGGCATGAATGTGGGTAGGTCGATGGGTTTGGCAGGTATATGGCTGGGTAAGCACAGGGGTGCATGCAGGCATGAATGTGGGTATGCAGGTGGGTAGGCAGGAAGGGAAGGGAGGGAGGGAGGGTGAGCGAGTGAGGATAAAACAAACACACACACAGGTAAAGAAATGAGACCCACATGGCGCGCATTAGATTACAGCCTTGGCCAAGCGGCGGAGACGTGTGTGTGTACGTGTGCATGTGTGCGTGTGCATGTGTGTGCGTGTGTGTGTCAGTGTGAGGGTGTGTGCGTACGTGTGAGTGTGTGCGTGCGTGTGCGTGCGTGCGCGCTTGCGTGTGTGAGTGTGTCAGTGTGGGTGCGTCAGTGTGAGGGTGTGAGTGTGTGCCTGAGTGTGTGCCTGAGTGTGTGAGTGCGTCAGTGTGAGGGTGTGTGCATACGTGTGAGTGTGTGCGTGCGTGCGTGCTTGCGTGTGCAAGTGCGCCAGTGTGAGTGCGTCAGTGTGAGGGTGTGTGCGTGTGTGTGCCTGAGTGCCCCTGTGTGTGGGTGTGTGTGGGGAGCGGTAGCGTAGCGGTTAGCGCCACGCTGCGCCATGAACCCGGTGGCCCGAGTTTGATTCCCGCTCACGGCCAACACCGGTGACGATTATCTGAACCGGTTATGGGCCTCCCCTAGGTCGACTCAGCATCAAATGAGTACCTGGTGTGGTGTGTAAACATCGCCACTGGGGAGACAAAGGCGGTCGGGCATAGTGCTGGCCACCCATCCCCTCGTGTACCGGTTCGGCCATCATAGGTTCTCGCTAACAGCACACTTGTCCCTACAGTCTGTTCAGGCTACGCGGGGGATCTTTGTCTTTGTGTGCGAGTGAGTGTGTGTGTGAGAACCCCCCGTACAGCGTACGCAAGCAGTTGGGGGCAAGTGCTGTTAAGCGGAGTGGCATTTACGAAGGCTGGCACGGCGTAAGATGGGTTGAGTGGCCCAGCATCACGCCTGACTGCCTTTGCCTCCACAGTGGCGATGTTTAAACACCGCACCAGGTACTAATTTGAGGCCGAGCCGACCTAGGGGAGGCCCGGGACCGTTTCAGATATTCGTCACCGGTGTTGGCCGTGAGCGGGAATCGAACTCGGCTCGCCGGGTTCGTAACTACGCGCGCTAACCGCTACACCGCCACCGCTCCCCACATGCACACGCGCGCACACACACACACACACAGACATTTTTAAAAAGTAATCAAATGACAAAAACCTTGAGAGAAATGTAAAAAAACGACGATTCAAACGGCACGGCAATATCTCGGATGCAAACAGCCAGGGAGCGCAGGTGGAGGATGGATGAGGAAGAGGATGGAGGGAGGGAGGGATGGAGGTTGATGGAGGATGGATGAGGATGGAGGAGGATGGAGCGAGGGTATGGAGGATAGGTGGTGATTTGTCAAGGTGGCGGTAACGGAATTACCTTTTCATTATTATTTTTTTATTTTCTTCTTCAAGGGCCGCAGCTTTGTTCCAAAATATGTCCCCCCCCACCCATCGTCCCCGAACTTAGCGGCGTGTTTTTCTGAAATCCAAGACTCTCGCACTCTCTTGCTCCCTCACACTCGCCATCCCTCTCTCCCGCTCAGCCTCTCTCTCTCCCTCTCTCTAGCTCTCTCTCTCTCGCTCTCTCTAGCTCTCTCTCTCACTCCCTCTCTAGCTCTCTCTCTCTAGCTCTCTCTCTAGCTCTCTCTCTAGCTCTCTCACTCCCTCTCTCTAGCTCTCTCTCGCTCTCTCTCTCACTCCCTCTCTCGCTCCCCTGTCTCTCTAGCTCTCTCTCTCTCTCACTCCCTCTCTAGCTCTCTTTCTTCCCTTCACTCTCTCGCTCCCTCCCTCAAGCTCTCTCTCCCTCTCTCGCGCTCTCTCTAGCTCTCTCTCTCTCTCTATCTCTCTCGCTCTCTCTCTCTCTAGCTCTCTCTCTCTAGCTCTCTCTCTCTAGCTCTCTCTCTCTAGCCCTCTCTCTCGCTCTCTCTCTAACTCTCTCTCTCTCTAGCTCTCTCTCTAGCTCTCTAGCTCCCTCTCTCTCTCTCTCTAGCTTTCTCTCTCACTCTCTCGCTCCCTCTCTCTCTCTCTAGCTCTCTCTCTCTCTAGCCCTCTCTCTAGCTCTCTCTCTAGCTCTCTCTCTAGCTCTCTCTCTCTCTAGCTCTCTCTCTAGCTCTCTCTCTCACTCCCTCTCTCTCGCTCCCTCTCTCTAGCTCTCTCTCTCGCTCCGTCGCTCTCTCTCTCTCGCTCCCTCTCTCTCTCGCTCTGTCGCTCTCTCTCACTCTCTCGCTCCGTCGCTCTCTCGCGCTCTCTCTCTCACTCTCCCTCTCTCTCGCTCCGTCGCTCTCTCTCGCTAGCTCCCTCTCTCTCGCTCCCTCACTCGCTCCGTCGCTCTCTCTCTCTCTCTCGCTCCGTCGCTCTCTCTCGTTCCCTCTCTCGTTCCCTCTCTCTAGCTCTCTCGCTCTCTCTCACTCCCTCTCTCGTTCCCTCTCTCTATAGCTCTCTCGCTCTCTCTCACTCCCTCTCTCGTTCCCTCTCTCTAGCTCTCTCGCTCCCTCTCTCTCTAGCTCTCTCGCTCTGTCGCACTCTCTCTAGCTCTCTCTATCACTCTCTCTCCCCGTGATCCTTCTCTTCTCTCTGCAGTGGCGGTTGTAGATTTCTAAAATTAATTTTTCCATCACATTCAATCGTGAGCGCCACGCTCCTACCCACACGTCCGAGCGAGTGGTGAGCACGGGTGAGTGAGTTGTGGGAGTCGGCAAGTGGTGAGCGTCGGTGAGCGAGCCTCACCGTTCACCTGGCGAGCCTTGAGCTTACACACGTGGGTGAGCGTGGGTGAGCGTGGCTTGGTGGTGAGCATCGGTGAGCGAGCCTCACCGTCCACCTGGTGAGGCTTGAGCTTGGACACGCCGGAGTGAGCGAGTGAGCGTGGGCGAATGGGCGAGCGAGCGGTTGGTGAGCGAGTGGCGGTGAGAGATCCTCACCGTCCACCTGATGAGACTTAGCGCTTGGACACGCCGGAGTAAGCGAGTGAGCGTGGGCGAATGGGCGAGCGAGTGGCGAGCGAGCGGTTGGTGAGCGAGTGGCGGTGAGAGATCCTCACCGTCCACCTGATGAGGCTTGAGCTTGCACACGCCGGAGTGAGCGAGTGAGCGTGGGCGAATGGGCGAGCGAGCGGTTGGCGAGCGAGTGGCGGTGAGGGATCCTCACCGTCCACCTGATGAGGCTTGAGCTTGCACACGAGGGAGCGCAGCACCTCCACGACGGGCTCGTGGGTCTCGGGGTCCTCCTCCAGCACGAGCTTCGTGGTGATGGGGCACGGTGCGATCGCCTCATCCTCGATCACGATCACCTGCACCACACACGGGCGGTCACGCAAAGGCACGCACAGTCACGCACGGTCTGTCACGCACAGTCACGCACGGTCTGTCACGCACAGTCATGCACGGTCTGTCACGCACAGTCACGCACGGTCTGTCACGCACAGTCACGTACAGTCACGCACAGGCACGCACGGGCGGTCACGCACTGGCACGCACGCAGAGTAACGCACGCACAGGCATACACGGTCACGCCAGCCCATAACACAAACGAGCTAATCAACTAGCGAGCGAGCGTTTTAACTCTTGCAGCATCATCCCGCTCGTTCCTAGGCGGCCACACAGCACCGCTCCTCCTCCTGCAGCGCCTGTCGCGTCCCCTAACCATCATCACACTAACGAGTGAACCAACTAGCTAACCAATCAGCGACTCGGCTCACGCAGCTCGTCCCGCTTGTATCTAATCGGCCAACAGAGCGCCGCTCCTGCTCCTCCGCCCGCTGCGTCTGCCCTGTGACCCTCTGACCATCCCGCCAAGCATCATCTCGCTAACTGGTTTACCGACCAGCAACTCGCCTCGCTCAGCTCGTCCCGCTTCTCCTCTTCCCCGAGCGCCCGCTGCGTCTACCCCGTGACCCTCTAAGCATCACGCTAGCTCGTTAACTAGCGAACCGACTAGCGAGCCACTCGCCCCGTCAGCTCGTCGCCCTCTTCACTCGCGCTCGGTGACACGCCGCTCCTCCTCCTCTTCCACCAGCGCCAGCTGCGTCTCCTCTGTGCCCCTCTATCACGCTAACTAGTTAACTAGTTAACCAGCCAACTAACAGGCTAGCGGCTCGCCTCGCGCAGCTCATCGCGCTCGGTGACACGCCGCTCCTCCTCCTCCTCCAGCGCCCGCTGCGTCTACTCTGTGACCCTCTGACCATCACGCTAACCAGCTAACCAGTTAACGAGTTGACCGGCGAACTGACGAGCTAGCGACTCGCCTCGCGCAGCTTATCGCTCTCAGTGACAGCCACTCCTCCTCCTCCTCCTCCAGCGCCCGCTGCGTCTACTCTGTGACCCTCTGACCATCACGCTAACCAGCTAACGAGTTGACCGGCGAACTGACGCGCTAGCGACTCGCCTCGCGCAGCTTGTCGCGCTCCTTCTCGCGCTCGGCGACGCGCCGACGCCTCTCCTCCTCTTCCTTGAGCGCCTGCTGCGTCTCGTCGCGCAGCTTCGTGTCCTTGATGATCTTGCGGATCTTCTTGCGCCCCTTGCCGGGCGACTTGGAGTCGTCGTCGTCCGAGCCGCCCTCCTCGTCCGAGCTGCCCTCGTCGTCAGAGCCCTTCCTCTTCTTCTTCCTCCTCCTCTTGCGCTTGCGATCGCTCTCGTCCGAGTTCTGGCGGCCGGTGATGGCGGTGATGGTAGAGGAGGGGTGGAGGAGGGGTGGAGGAGGGGTGGAGGAGGGGTTAGGGGTCGAATCAACGGACGCCGTCATCAGTGACATCATCGTCAGCATCGTCAACATTGTCCTCATCATCGTCAACTACGGGTCTCTGTGCGAGTCTACAGGTCTCTGTGCGAGTCTACGGGTCTCTGTGCGAGTCTACGGGTCTATGTGCGAGTCTACGGGTCTATGTGCGAGTCTACGGGTCTCTGTGCGAGCCTACGGGTCTCTGTGCAAGTCTATGTAACTCTGTGCGAGTCTACGGGTCTCTGTGCGAGCCTACGGGTCTCTGTGCGAGCCTACGGGTCTCTGTGCGAGCCTATGGGTCTCTGTGCGAGTTTATGGATCTCTGTGCGAGTCTACGGGTCTCTGTGCGAGTCTACGGGTCTCTGTGTGAGTCTACGGGTCTGTGCGAGTCTACGGGTCTCTGTGCGAGTCTACGGGTCTCTGTGCGAGTCTACGGGTCTCTGTGCGAGTCTACGGGTCTCTGTGCGAGTCTACGGGTCTCTGTGCGAGTCTACGGGTCTGTGCGAGTCTATGGATCTCTGTGCGAGTCTACGTGTCTCTGTGCGAGTCTACGGGTCTCTGTGCGAGTCTACGGGTCTCTGTGCGAGCCTACGGGTCTCTGTGCGAGTCTATGGATCTCTGTGCGAGTCTACGGGTCTCTGTGCGAGTCTACGGGTCTGTGCGAGTCTACGGGTCTGTGCGAGTCTACGGGTCTCTGTGCGAGTCTACAGGTCTCTGTGCGAGTCTACGGGTCTCTGTGCGAGCCTACGCGTCTCTGTGCGAGTCTACAGGTCTCTGTGTGAGTCTATGGGTCTCTGTGCGAGTCTACAGGTCTCTGTGTGAGTCTATGGGTCTCTGTGCGAGTCTACAGGTCTCTGTGCGAGTCTACGTGTCTCTGTGTGAGTCTACGGGTCTCTGTGCGAGTCTACGGGGTCTCTGTGCGAGTCTACGGGGTCTCTGTGTGAGTCTACGGGGTCTCTGTGCGAGTCTACGGGTCTCTGTGCGAGTCTACGGGTCTATGTGCGAGTCTACGGGGTCTCTGTGCGAGTCTACGGGGTCTCTGTCTAGACTTGAGATCCCGGTTTAAATCACAGGGTCAAGGCTGGGAGAGGAGGTTTAGGGAGCACGGCCAATTTTACCGCCGCGCAAAGAAAGCAGCCCCCGGCGATTGCTCCGGCACCGCTGGCTTCAGGGAGCGCGGCGAATCGGGGACGCTACCTCGTCGGACGAAGACTCCTGGACCTTGATGCGTCGCCGCTTTTTCTTCTGCTTGTAGCTCCGCTGCGTCTCCTCCTCCCCCAGCTTCTTTGACGACCTTCGAACCCCCCCCCCGAACACACGCCGCTCGCTCACCCACTCAAAGGACAAAGATTCCACCCCGCCCCCCCCCCCCGACCCCGCTCGTATAGACCAGTTGGGGGGCGCTAAGTGCCGATGTGTCATGGCGAGCGGCACCACCTGAAGGCCGGCACGCGGCGCCACGCGGCGGGCGGGCGGGCGGGCGGGCGGCCTTCGGTCTCCCCCAACGGTGATGTTCACGACACACACAACGCGTGCCGGGATACTCGCAACGAACAACAACAAGACGGGCCGTTGGGGCCCCCGAGTGCTGTTCTCGGAGTGGCCGTACACACAAAAAAAACCACGCCCGCCCGGCCGGCTTTGTGTCCCCGGCAGCGATGTTTAACTCCACACCGCACCGGGTACTCATTTGAGGCCGAGTCGATCTAGAGCAGGGGTCACCAAACTACGGCCCGCGGGCCGGATCCGGCCCGCGACGGCAGCCCATCAGGCCCGCCGACGGTACTTGAATTTGGTTGATAAAACGTATGGAACACGAGACGTTGTGATACAATTTACATTTAAATATTATGTTTAGAATACGAGGAGATCCTCACGCGTGCGGAGAACTCCTGACTGCTATGTTCCTCAAATGTACTATTTTAAATTTCCAATTATTGTATCTAGATTTTCTTGTTTATGGTAACGTTTGCTTATTTCGCGCCTTCCCAAGTACTTCCCCGGCTCGTGGTAGCTCCGCCTTACGCTCTGACGTTACCATGGTTTCCAGGGCAACGTCATGGCAACACGTTACCACGGTTTCCATGGCAACACACACAAACACGCATCTTTCCCGCCCCCAGATTTTCCCAGCTGTCAACACAGGTCCGACGCTACAGAAATATTTATTCATTACGCGGCCCTTGCGCTCGTCATTCTTTCAGTTATCCGGCCCACTGTGAAAAAAGTTTGGTGACCCCTGATCTAGAGGGAGACCCCAGGGCCGGTTCAGACAATCGTCGCCGATATCGGCCGTGAACGGGAATCGAGCGGTGTTGGTTAGCGCGGTGCGCTGACCACTATGCCACCGCTCCTACACATCAGACCGACGCCGTGGCACGATCGCACAAACCAACACGCAATGGGAAGACAAAAACCAGAGAGAGACACACACACACAACACGTGACACTTAACCGCACCACTGGAACAAAGATAACAAAGACTTAAGATCCCACGTGCAGCCTCAACAGACTGTTGGGGCAAGCGCTGTTAGGGAGCAGCACCTGTGAAGGCCGGCACGGCACACCAAGGGGGTGGGTGGCCAGCACCACGCCCGGCCGCCTTTGTCTCCCCGGTGCTAGCGATGTTTACTACACACCGTACCAGGTACTCATTTGAGGCTGAGTCGACGTAGAGGGAGGCCCGGGGGGGGGGGCGATCTGCAAGGTCGGAAGTCGTCGATCGCACGGCCGATGATTTGGGTCCGATAACCGAGACCCTTTGACAGTAAATAAATGAATAAGCTCGCGGAAAAAATAAAAAAAACAACAGGCCGAGGCGTAGCCCTGCAAGCGCCCACCCGCGCCACTGCCGGCGGATGGGGCCTCCGCTCTAGAGGGAGCCCCCCAGCGACGCGCCGTCTCTGTTAAGACTCCTCGAAGTTTCGTGCTGCTAAGCGGGCGGCGCCCTATGAAGGTCGGCAGGAGGGGAGGGGGTGGGGACATTATTTTACTGCCGAGCGGACCTAGGCAAGGGCGAGGAGGGCTGCACCTGGTCTTGTAGGACTTCTTCTTCTTGCTGTCCGACTGCGAGTCGGAGGTCGTCCCGTCCAGCTCGGACTTGCGCAGAGACCCAGAGCTCCCCTCCTCCTCCGCCTCGTCGTCCTCAGAATCGTCGTCGCTGTCTGAGGGGGGTCGCAGTGCAAGAGGGGGGAGAGCGTCGGCACCATCAATCATCATCATCATCAGCAGCAGCAGCAGCAGTTGGCATCATCATCATCAGCAGCAGCAACAACATGATAATCAGCAGCAATGTCAGCAGAGTAATTATCACCGCGGGAGGACAAAGATTAAAGAAATGGAGACACGGGGAGACACACAAGGGAGACACACAAGGGAGACACCGGTGAGATGTGGGGAGACATGGTGGAGATGCAGTGAGAGGTGGGGAGACATGGGGGAAACCTGGGGAGACGCGGGAAGACATGGGAGAGACGCGGGGAGACACACACGGGAGACATGGGGGAGACGCGGGGAGACACACATGGGAGACATGGGGAAACCTGGGGAGACACGGAGAGACACACACGGGAGACATGGGATAAAACCTGGGGAGACACACACGGGAGACATGGGGGAGACGCGGGGAGACACACACGGGAGACATGGGGGAGACGCGGGGAGACACACACGGGAGACATGGGGGAGACGCGGGGAGACACACATGGGAGACATGGGGAAACCTGGGGAGACACGGAGAGACACACACGGGAGACATGGGATAAAACCTGGGGAGACACACACGGGAGACATGGGGGAGACGCGGGGAGACACACACGGGAGACATGGGGGAGACGCGGGGAGACACACACGGGAGACATGGGGGAGACGCGGGGAGACATGGGGGAGACGCGGGGAGACACACACGGGAGACATGGGGGAGACGCGGGGAGACACACGGGAGACATGGGGGAAACCTAGGGAGACACACACGGGAGACATGGGATAAAACCTGGGGAGACACACACGGGAGACATGGGGGAGACGCGGGGAGACACACACGGGAGACATGGGGGAGACGCGGGGAGACACACGGGAGACATGGGGGAAACCTAGGGAGACACACACGGGAGACATGGGGGAGACGCGGGGAGACACACACGGGAGACATGGGGGCAACGCGGGGAGACACGGTGTGGGGGGAACGCCCACCGGCCGTGTTGATGCCCCGGTTGGGTTTGCGTCGAGGCTTCTTGGGCGTCCGCTCCTCGTCATCCTCCTCCTCCTCGTCGCCCTCCTCCTTCCCCTCCTGCTCGCCGCGCGCGCACAGCAGCCCACCGCGCGTCACCCACGGCCCACGCAGGGCGGCCCCCCACCCCGACGGCAACAACGCCAAGCGGCCAGTAACAAACTGCACCGTTCAACGGGCGACACGCGGCTCTTAGCGAGTTGTTAACGCGGGTCTGAAATCGAGCGACGTTGTCGTTGTTGTTGTCGTAGCAGGAAGAGTTTGGGGGGTGAAGAGACAGTGCTGAGCGAGTGGGCGAGTGAGCGAGCGAATGAGTGAGTGGGCGAGTGAGCGAGCGAGTGAGTGAATGAGCGAGTGAAGGAGTGAATGGGCGAGTGAGCGGGGTGGACGAGCGGGTGGGCGAGCGAGCAGGCGGTTGAGCGAGCAGCGGGCGTGTGAGCGAATGAACATGTTAGCGGGCCAGTGAGCAAGCGAGCGAGCGGGCGAGTGAGGAGCGAGCGAGTTGCGCAATCAGGCGAGTGAGCGAGGAGCGAGTGAGGAGCGAGCGAGTGCCCGAGCGGGCGAGCGAATGAGGGGGCGAGTAAATGAGCGAGCGAGTTGCGCAATCAGGCGAGTGAGCGAAGAGCGAGCGAGTGAGGAGCGAGCGAGTGCCCGAGCAGGCGAGCGAGCGAGCGAGGGGGCGAGTAAATGAGCGAGCGAGGAGCGACCTTGGTCCCCTTGCGTGCGCGTGCCGAGTCCGAGTCGCTCTCCACCAGCTTGTGGCGCAGGAGGTGGTGGCGGAAGCGCGACTTGTTGGGGATCTCGAAGTCCGAGTCGGAGCCGCCACCGCCGTCGTCATCGGCCTCTGCCTCGTCCTCCTCCTCCTCCTCCGCGCCGTCACCGCTGCCTGGGAGGGCGAAACAGAATCCGCGTGTCAAGCGGCAGCAGCAGCAGCAGCAGGAGGAGGAGGAATCCGATGAGCTACGAAGTCACTCACGGGTGTCCAGTCGGGGGCACGGGGTCAGCGAGTTGCAACGGCAAACGATACAGCAACTCACCCACAGAGTCACCCACCTCGCCCATCAAGTCACCCATCGAGTAACCCACCTCACCCACCGAGTCACCCGCCTTACCACCCACCCCCTGGGTGTCTCTCTCTCTCTCTCTCGCCACCCTTCTCTCTGTGGGTTCATCATAGCGGTCGTGTCAAAGACCCCGAGTTGACACGGATGAGAGAATGACTGAGACCGAGGTCTGGGTCGTATCCACTGCTGGATAAATAATAATGTGATGATGTCTCGACCCTGTGTTCCTCTCATTGTAATGAATCATCACCACCATGGTGAATCCACCACTGATTAAAGCTCAAATGTGATGACAATGTCTCTAATCCGCGTGCTCCTCTGTCTTACGCTGTATGAATGACAGCACCAACACCTAATGCACGACATCTTTATTACATTTTCATTCTCTCAAGTTCAAGTGCCATGGAAGAAGGGCCATTGCGTGAAATGTCAACCTCTTAAATTATTTTCCTTTTACGGCCAGGCACAAAGACAGAGGAGCCCCCGTGTAGCCTTAACAGACTGTCGGAGCAAGGGCTGTTAACGGCAGCGATGTTGACCACACACCAGGTACTCATTTAAGGCCGAGTCGATCTAGCGGGAGGCCCAGGGACCGCTTCAGGTAATCGTTGGTGGCGGCCGTGAGCGGGAATCGAACCCGGGCCTCCGCCGGGTTCGGAGCGCGGCGCTAACCGCTACACCTCCGCTCTCGCCCAAGGAAAAGGTAAACATTTAACAAAGTAACATTCCAACGGATATTTTTCTCGTGTTATTATTATAAAAAAGAAAGATGATGACGGTGATAAGAATAATAAATGCTCGGCGTGTCTTTCCGCTGCTTTCGAGACGCCACGACGGTGACAGACACATCCACCGCCACTGCCGCCGCCACCACCACCACCACCACACCCCCGCCATCACCACCACCACTACCACCACGATAGTGGCAATGTTCCTGTAACGATGGCGGCGGCGATGATGATGGTGGTGGTGGTGGTTAAGGCGGAGCTGTGACCACGATCGCCGGCATCGTCACCTCACCTCCTTCGTCTCCCTTGCTCCTCTTCTTCCCGGCCGCCTGCGCATCTTCCTTATCGTCTTCCTCCGATGAGCTGTCCTCTCCCGACAGCTTCCCCACCATGATCTCTTGCAGCAGCATAGACTTGGCGATTCTTAGCACACAAAGGAAAAGGTCCCCCCCCCCCCCGCGTTGTAGCCTTCGACAGACTGCTGGGGCAAGTGCCGTCAGCGAGCAGCAGGACGGCACGCGAGGGGGTTGGGTGGCCAGCACCACGGCCGCCCGGCCGTCTTTATCTCCCCAGCGGCGATGTTTACACACCGCGCAATGTACTCGTTTGAGGCCGAGTCGACCTAGGGGAGGGCCCAAGACCGGTTCACTTAATCGTCACCGGAGTTGGCCGTGAGCGGGAATCGAACTCGGCCCGCCGGGTTTGTAACGTAGCGCGCTAACCGCTGCACGTGCACACAGATGTACACACACACACACCTGTGTATACACACGCAGACTTGCACACACATGTACACACACACACCTGTGTATACACACGCAGACTTGCACACACATGTACACACACACACCTGTGTATACACACGCAGACTTGCACACACATGTACACACACACACGTGTATACACACGCAGACTTGCACACACATGTACACACACACACGTGTATACACACGCAGACTTGCACACACATGTACACACACACACCTGTGTAAACACAGGCAGACTTGCACACACATGTACACACACACACCTGTGTATACACACGCAGACTTGCACACACATGTACACACACACACGTGTATACACACGCAGACTTGCACACACATGTACACACACACACGTGTATACACACGCAGACTTGCACACACATGTACACACACACACCTGTGTAAACACAGGCAGACTTGCACACACATGTACACACACACACACCTGTGTATACACACGCAGACTTGCACACACATGTACACACACACACCTGTGTATACACATGCAGACTTGCACACACAAGTATACACACACACACACCTGTGTATACACACGCAGACTTGCACACACATGTACACACACACACACCTGTGTATACACACGCAGACTTGCACACACATGTACACACACACACCTGTGTAAACACGCAGACTTGCACACACATGTACACACACACGTGTATACACACGCAGACTTGCACACACATGTACACACACACACGTGTATACATACGCAGACTTGCACACACATGTACACACACACCTGTGTATACACACGCAGACTTGCACACACATGTACACACACACCTGTGTATACACACGCAGACGTGCACACACATGTACACACACACACACCTGTGTATACACACGCAGACTTGCACACACATGTACACACACACAGACCTGTGTATACACACGCAGACTTGCACACACATGTACACACACACACACACCTGTGTATACACACGCAGACTTGCACACACATGTACACACACACACAGACCTGTGTATACACACGCAGACTTGCACACACATGTACACACACACCTGTGTATACACACGCAGACTTGCACACACATGTACACACACACACAGACCTGTGTATACACACGCAGACTTGCACACACACGTACACACACACCTGTGTATACACACGCAGACTTGCACACACAAGTATACAAGTGTGCGCGTACAGCCTTAACAGACTGTTGGGGCAAGTGCTGTTAGCGAGGTCTCACAGAGACCCATAGGTGTATATAGAGACCCAAAGACTCATCATACACTCACAAATAGATCGGCTGGTTGCGTGTGGTGGCGGCGGGATAAAGTGTGGGTATACTCTCCACCACTCATCCAAGATGTGCGAACCTGCTTGGAAGAGTAGGCCAAGCTACCTGCGTGTCTGTCTCTCTCTCTCTCTCTTAAGCGCTTCATGTTAGTGGAGGGTCCCCTTCCTCCAGCTGCAATCGAGTGAGCGATCGATTTATCGATAAGCGAGAGAGTGATCGAGCAATCGGTCGCTCGCTCGCTAAATCGGTCACTCGCTCGCTAAATCGGTCAATCGGTCGCTCGATCAATCGGTCGTCCGGTCGCTCGCTCGATCAATCGGTCGCTCGCTCGATCAATCGGTCGCTCGCTCGATCAATCGGTCGCTCGATCAATCGGTCGATCGTTGATCGATCGCTCGATCAATCGGTCGATCGTTGTTCGATCGCTCGATCAATCGGTCGTTGTTCGATCGCTCGATCAATCGGTCGATCGTTGATCGCTCGATCAATCGGTCGATCGTTGATCGATCGCTCAATCGGTCGATCGTTGATCGATCGCTCAATCGGTCGATCGTTGATCGATCGCTCAATCGGTCGATCGTTGATCGATCGCTCAATCGGTCGATCGTTGATCGATCGCTCAATCGGTCGATCGTTGATCGATCGCTCAATCGGTCGATCGCTCAATCGGTCGCTCGCTCAATCGATCGAGCAAGCTATCGAACGAACGCGCTTGCGGGGCCGATCCTTTACAGAGCTCTCTACCGTACGGAGGAGGGGGTGGGGGCGGAACGCCCTCAGGATTTATTCCGGCCAGGCCGGGCCCGGCCCGCCCGTTACGCGGAATGACGAGCACAAGGGACGTGAAGGGCGCGCGGTCTCCGCTGAAACCGGAGCCGAGCGATGGGGCCTTGGGGGTCGGGAGGGGGGAGGGTGGTGGTAGGCAAGGACTCAATCGCTTCATTGTGGGGCCACGTCTCCAGCGGTCTCGGCTACGGCACCGCCGCCACCACCACCACGACCCCCACCCCACTCTCTCTGCCTTCCCATCGCCCTCCTCTCTCCATCCTCTCTCTCTTTCTCCTCACTGCCCTCCCCCCCACTCTCTCTCCATTCTCTCTCTCTCTCGTCTCTCCGTCTCTTCCTCCCCGCCGCTCTCTCTCTCTTCCCTCCCTCACCCCCTTCAAACCACCAACCCTTCTCTCCATCTCCTCTCCACCACTCCCCCCCCCTTCTCTCCACCACTCCCCCCCCCTTCTCCCTCCCTTCCCTCCACCACTCCCCCCCCTTCTCCCTCCCTTCCCTCCACCACTCCCCCTTCTCTCTTTCTTCTCTCTCCCTTCTCTCCGCCACTCCCCCTTCTCTCTCCACCTCTCCCACCTTCTCTCTCACCTCCTCTCTCCCTTCTCTCCACCGGCCCCCCATTCTCTCTTCCTTCTCTCTCTTTCTCCCCATCTTCTCCGCCCCCCACCCCCCCACCCCCACCCCCCCCACCTCTGTCTATCTTTGCACTAAAAGTTCTTCCTCCAAGTAGAAGAAAAAAAGATCCAGCAATCAGAAAACAAACTACGACCGAGAGGTGGAATGACGTGACCACAACGCGGGACACGGGGGGGGTATGGGGAGCAGAAAGACACGGGGGGGGACACTGGGGGGACACTGGGGGGACAGGAGCAGCGGGACACGTCTTGCAAGAGTGGTGCTAAGTACCCACACTTCACCGCACACCGCCACAAGCGGTCCACAACTGAGGGTGTCCCGTCTGCGTGGCCGGCGGGGGAGAGCGGTCTCCGTCATCCAGCAGCGGATCGCTCGCGAACTGGCCGCGAGGACGCTACCTGTTTTCTGGGCTGTCGTCGCTCTCCTCGGACGCGGCGTCCGGCCCGTCCTTCACCTCCTCGCCGCCGTCGTCGTCGTCTACCGGAGGGGAGGGGGAAGGGGGGGGGGGGGGACAAACCCACGACACCTCGTCACGCTGACTCCTCCACCTACCTGCTCCACCGCCGCCGCGCGAACGCGCGTCTGTTATGCGCGTACGTGCGTGTACATGTGTGCACGCGTGTGCACGTGCGCGCGCGTAAGTGTACGTGCGTCTGTGCGTGTGCGCGTGCGTGTCTGTGTAGTCTCGTGTGTGTGTGTGTGTGTCTGTGTGGCCACGTGTCTGTGTGGCCACGTGTCTGTGTGGCCACGTGTGTGTGTGTGTGGGGAGCGGTAGTGCAGCGGTTCGCGCTATGAACCCGGCGGCCAACACCGGTGACGATTATCTGAAACGGTCCTGGGCCTCCCATAGGTCGACTCGGCCTCAAATGAGCACCCGGTACGGTGTGCAGTAAACATCGCCACCGGGGAGACAAAGGCGGCCGGGCGTGGTGTTGGCCACCGACCCCCTCGTGTGCCACAGTGCCGGCCTTCACAGGTGCTGCTCGCCAACAGCACTTGCCCCAACGGTCTGTTACAGGCTAGACGGGGGATCTTTGTCTTTGTGAGCGTACGTGTGGGCTACACGGGGGCTGACGCGTCTGTGTGTGCGTGTGGCGACCTCTGGTGGCTGTTTGTTGAAGCGTGTTATGTACGTGCGTGCGCACCTGCGCGTCCGTGTGTACGTGCGTGTGCGTTACGTGTGTATACGTGTGTGTCTGTGTACACACGAGTGTACGTGTGTATGCACGCGTAAGTGTACGTGCGTAAGTGTACGTGCGTAAGTGTACGTGCGTAGGCGTGTGTGTGCGCGCGTGCGTGGCCAGTCACCAGAGAAGGACTGCCCTCCGGCCTTGGCGTCCGCCACGCTGTCCACGATCGTCTTGATCCTCTGTGCCGACGCGTCCGATTCATCCCCACCCTCCTCATCCTCCTCATCCTCGCCCCCCTCCTCCTCCTCGTCCTCCGACGGCACCAACAGCTTGTCCACCTCTTCCTTCTTCACCCGTTCCTTTCGGGCTCTCCGTCGTAGGCGAGACTTCTTCCCCTCCTCGTCCTCCTCCTCCTCGTCGTCGTCCTCGTCCTCATCACCCGGCTCCTTCTTCACCTCCTTGCTCTTGAGCGCCGCGCTCTTCTGCCTCTTCTTTCTTGCCGCGGCCGCCGCCGCCACCTCGTCGTCGTCGTCGTCGTCGCCGCCGCCGTCGTCGCCCTTGGCCGTCCTGGCACGCTTGGCGGGCCGCAGCTTGCCCAGCCGTCCGATCTCCCGCTCCAGCTCCGGGTCGTAGTTGGAGGAGTCGGATCGCCGGCGCCGCCGCTTGGCGCTGGCCGACCTCGTCGTGGCGCGCGACGGCGACGCCGCCGCCGCCGCCGCCGCCGCCTTGCCGCGCTTCTTGCCCAGCCGGCTCGTGGTCTTCTCGCCCTCCGCCTCGTCGCCCTCGTCGCCCTCGTCGCCCTCCGCCTCGTCGTTCGACGCCGCAGCCTTGCCGCCCCCCGCTTTGCGCTTGCTTGCCAGGGCCGCCCGCTTCCCCTTCTTCGCGACGCCTCGCTTATCCCCGTCGTCGCCGCCACTGCCGTCCTTCTCATCGTCCTCCTCCCCCTCGTCGTCGTCGTCGTTGTCGTCGGACGACGCCCGCCCGGCCGCGCCGGCGTCCCTTGCGGACATCCTCAGGATGAGCGGCACCTCGTCCGAATCCGAGGCCTCGTCCGCCTCATCCTCGGCCTTCGTCGCGGTCCCCGGCGGCTCGTCGGAGTCGTCGCCGCCGTCGTCGCCGCCGTCGCCGCCGTCGTCGCCGTCGGCCCGCGCCGCCAATTTGCTCCCCCGCTTGGCCCGCCCACCCTTGGTGGGGCGTCGCGGTGACGCGGCCTCCGCCTTGCCCGCTGCGTCCTCGCCGCCGCCCTCGCCCTCGGCGTCGTCGTCGTCGCTGCTGTTGTTGTTGCTGCTGCTGCCGGGGCGACGCCAAGCGCCTTCCTCCTCGGCCGCCCCCAGGAGGCGCTTGGCGACGCCGGCCGAGGGGCGCCGCAGCGGCGTGGTCTTCTGCCGAGGCGACCGCTTGCTGTCTGCCGCGTCGGCTTTGTCGTCCCCGCCCGGCCGGCGAGGCGACTTCCTTCGTTTGGACTTGGGCCTCGCGTCCTCGTCGCCGCATCTCATCCGGCTCTCCTCATCCTCCTCATCCTCCTCCTCCTTCCCCTCATCCTCCTCCTTCCCCTCATCTCCCTCCTCCTTCCCCTCATCTCCCTCCTCCTTCCCCTCATCTCCCTCCTCCTCCTTCCCCAACTCCACCTCCCCTTGCTCTCCGTTCTCTCTCTGCCCGTGCGGCCGCTGCAGACGGTGGCGGTCCGACTCCACTTTGTCCGCCGACGCCTCTCCGGCGCCAGCCTCCTCCTCCTCCTCCTCCTCGCTCATCTTCTCTCCCTTCTTCTGTTTCTGCTTCTTCTTCTCCTTCTCCTCCTCCTCCTCCTCCCCCTCGCTCATCTTCTCTCCCTTCTTCTGTTTCTGCTTCTTCTTCTCCTTCTCCTCCTCCTCCTCCTCCCCCTCGCTCATCTTCTCTCCCTTCTTCTGTTTCTGCTTCTCCTTCTCCTCCTCCTCCCCCTCGCTCATCTTCTCTCCCTTCTTCTGTTTCTGCTTCTTCTTCTCCTTCTCCTCCTCCTCCTCTTCCTCGTATTTATGTTTCTTCTCCAGCGTCTTCTTGCTCCTCCTCGTCTTCTTGCCACGGCCACGGCCGTCGTCGTCGTCGCCACCGCGTTCCTTCTTCCGTCGCTCGGTCGTGGCGCGAGTGTGTCTACCCTCCTCCTCCTCCTCCTCGTCCTCCTCCTCCTTCTCCCCGTTCTCACAATCGTCGTCGGCGCCGCCGTCGTCGGTGGCCGGTGACCGCGCCCCCCCCTCCGTCGCCGTCGGGCCCAGGGGCTGCTCAGGCAAGGCCTTGATAGGCCTCAGCCGCACAACGGGGCCCGTCTTGACGCTGGGCTCCGACAGCGCGGACGGCTTGCTGGCAGCCCTCTCTTTCGCGGGGGTCACAGCCTCCTCCTCATCGGCCTCCTCCTCATCGGCCTCCCCTTCTTCCTCCTCCTCTTCCTCCTCTTCCTTCCCGTGGCTCTTTGCGTCTCCATCCTTGGCCTTACGCGACGCCGACAGCGGTCGGTTCTTCCCGTTGGCCTTCTTCTTCCTCTTCTTCGTTGTCGCTCTTTCCTTGCTCTTTGTACCGCCATCCTCATCCTCCTCCTCCTCCTCCTCTTCCACATCATCACCCTCCACGTCCTCCTCCTCCTCCTCCTCCACCACCTCCTCCTCTTCCCGCCGCGCGGCGTCGCTTTGCCGATCGTCGCCGCCGGCCTTGGCCGCGCCTCCAGCATCGGCGGCGGCTTTGCCGTCGGCGGCTTTGCCGGCGTCGCCGTCGGCGGCGGGCTGCACGCAGGAGGAGATGTCGCTGAGCTCGGCGAGCAGCCACGAGTCGTCCGCCACGGCGTGCTCCGCCATGTCAAAGTCGAAGTCCGCGGTGAAGGCGGCGATCGGCTCGTCGCCGGCCTCCGCTTTGCTCGCCCCGTCGACGCCCGACGGCGCCGGCTCTTCCGCCGACGGCTTCGGTTTTTTGACGGCGCCAATGCGGACGGCCCGATCGCCACCATGGCCGCCTCCGTCGCCCTCTTCGTCGCCGCTCTCACCCCCTCCTCCTCCTCCTCCTCCTTCTTCCGACGACGACGCCGACGCCGCCGCCGCCGCAGCCGCAGCCGCCGCAGCGTCCCCTCCGGGCTCCTCCTGCGAGCGGGCGGTGCGCAGGGACTTGCGGCGGTGGTGCCGCGGCGCCGGCGAGGGGCCGCCCGGCGCCGCCCGGCGAGGCTCGGACGCCGGGCCCCTCGCCGGCTCCTCCTTCCCGCCGGGTCGCTCTGCCGGGGCACCTTTGGGCAACCGCTCCGCGTCCTCCTCCTCGTCCTCCACCTCATCGTCCACCTCCTCGTTGACCTTCTCTCCCTCCCTCTCCGCTCGATGCCTGCCCTTGACTTTGTCTTTCGACGGGCGGCTCTCTGCCTGTGCCTTCCGCCCTCCTCTATTTCCTTCCTTAGCGCCCTTCCCTCCTCTTCCGCCCTCCTTCACCTCCTCCTCCTCGTCCACCTCCTCCTTCGCCTCCGCCGCGGCCTTCACCTCCGCCGCGGCCTTCGCCCGCCCCCCCTTGGCCTCCAGCTCCCTGATCGAGGCCGCCTGCGTGGCCACCTCCTCCTCCATGCTCCGGTGGAGGGCCACGTGGGCCTTCCTGAGCTCCGACAGCACCGAGCGGAAGGCCCGGGCCTTCCGCAGGCGCACCGCCAGCCTCTCCGGCGACGAGCCCCGGTGGCCGGCGTCGCCGGCGTCGCCGGCGTCATCGTCGTCGCCGCTGCGCGACGCCGAGCCCAGGAACTTGATGTACTTCAGGCTCAGGTTCACCGTCGCCTCGATCAGTTTCTGGGACTTGCGGAAAACCTCCTTGGGGATCATCAGCTGCCTCCGGACGTCCTGACCGCCGCCGATCGGCGGGCGCGGTACGGTGATCGCGGCGCCCGTTTCGGCGCACCTCACCGTCACGTCGCCGCCGCCGCCGCCGCCGCCGCCGCGCTCGCCGCGCTTGCCCGGCTTCTCGTGACGATTGCGCCGGTGGCGGACCTGCTGCTGCTGCTGCTGCTGCTCCTGCTGCTGCCGCCGATGCTGCTGCTGCTGCTGCCGGTTCTGGTGGTGCCAGCGCTTGCCGCGGAGGTCGAGGGACTCGAAGACGGCGTCGCAGGCGGCGACGACGTCGATGAGGGGGGCCGGGTCGCACACGAAGCAGGCCCACTTGGCGTCGCCGCTGGCGACGACGTCGCGCAGGGCCCTGCGGCCCAGGTTGCGCAGCACGCAGCTCTTGCAGAAGGCGTTGTGGCAGAAGTCGCAGCAGAGCAGGTTGCCACCCTCGGCACACCACCTGGGGGTACGGGGATGTGGTGGGGTGGAGGGAGTTTGGGATCAGGATCTACGGTAGAATCATCTTAACGACGGTGATTGGTTCCATGAAAGGCGATTTGGTCGTTAAGCGAGTATAGGAAATGCACGTTAAGGGCTTAATTCGTTCAAGGCGTCGAAGTTGACCCTTTTCACCCAAAAAACGTACTTTATAACATTCCAACAATGGCTATTAACACATGCAGATACTAACAACATTATAAATAGATAATACTAAAAGAAACACAGTTAATCGATGCACTAATTATTATAATTTACTGTACCTACAACAGCCCGTCGTTAACACGGGAATGGTCGGTAAGTGAACACATTGGGCTCTTTGGAGGCGCTACACTACTATACACTACACTATACACTACACTATTCTAATCTCCACTACACTATACACTACACTATTCTAATCTCCACTACACTATACACTACACTACTATACACTGTTCTAATCTCCACTACACTATACACTACACTACTATACACTACACTATACACTACACTACTATACACTATTCTAATCTCCACTACACTATACTACTATACACTATTCTAATCTCCACTACACAATACACTACACTACTATACACTACACTATTCTAATCTCCACTACACAATTCACTACACTACTATACACTACACTATTCTAATCTCCACTACACGATACACTACACTATTCTAATCTCCACTACACGATACACTACACTACTATACACAACACTACTATACACTACACTATTCTAATCTCCACTACACGATACACTACACTACTATACACTACAATACACGACACTGTACACTACACTGTACACTACACGACTACACTATCCACTACAAATTGGGCTCTATGGAGGCCCGTCGTTAAGCGATTAGTCATTAACAGGGATACAGTGAGGGAAACAAGTATTTGATCCCCTGCTGATTTTGTACGTTTGCCCACTGACAAAGAAATGATCAGTCTATAATTTTAATGGTAGGTATATTTGAACAGTGAGACAGAATAACAACAAGAAAATCTAGAAAAACGCATGTCAAAAATGTTATAAATTGATTTGCATTTAAAAGAGGGAAATAAGTATTTGACCCCTCTGCAAAACATGACTAAATACTTGGTGGCAAAAACCCTTGTTGGCAATCACAGAGGTCAGACGTTTCTTGTAGTTGGCCACCAGGTTTGCACACATCTCAGGAGGGATTCTGTCCTACTCCTCTTTGCAGATCTTCCCCAAGTCATTAAGGTTTCGAGGCTGACGTTTGGCAACTCGAACCTTCAGCTCCCTCCACAGATTTTCTATGGGATTAAGGTCTGGAGACTGGCTAGGCCACTCCAGGACCTTAATGTGCTTCTTCTTGAGCCACTCCTTTGTTGCCTTGGCCATGTGCTTTGGGTCATTGTCATGCTGGAATACCCATCCACGACCCATTTTCAATGCCCTGGCTGAGGGAAGGAGGTTCTCACCCAAGATTTGACGGTACATGGCCCCGTCCATCGTCCCTTTGATGTGGTGAAGTTGTCCTGTCCCCTTAGCAGAAAAACACTCCCAAAGCATAATGTTTCCACCTCCATGTTTGACGGTGGGGATGGTGTTCTTGGGGTCATAGGCAGCATTCCTCCGCCGCCAAACACGGCGAGTTGAGTTGATGCCAAAGAGCTCCATTATGGTCTCATCTGACCACAACACTTTCACCCAGTTGTCCTCTGAATCATTCAGATGTTCATTGGCAAACTTCAGACGGGCATGTATATGTGCTTTCTTGAGCAGGGGGACCTTGCGGGCGCTGCAGGATTTCAGTCCTTCACGGCGTAGTGTGTTACCAATTGTTTTTTTGTGACTATGATCCCAGCTGCCTTGAGATCATTGACAAGATCCTCCCGTGTAGTTCTGGGCTGATTCCTCACCGTTCTCATGATCATTGCAACTCACAAGGTGAGATCTTGCATGGAGCCCCAGGCCGAGGGAGATTGACAGTTGTTTTGTGTTTCTTCCATTTGCGAATAATCGCACCAACTGTTGTAACCTTCTCACCAAGCTGCTTGGCAATGGTCTTGTAGCCCATTCCAGCCTTGTGTAGGTCTACAATCTTGTCCCTGACATCCTTGGAGAGCTCTTTGGTCTTGGCCATGGTGGAGAGTTTGGAATCGGATTGATTGATTGCTTCTGTGGACAGGTGTCTTTTATACAGGTAACAAGCTGAGATTAGGAGTACTCCCTTTAAGAGTGTGCTCCTAATCTCAGCTCGTTACCTGTATAAAAGACACCTGGGAGCCAGAAATCTTTCTGATTGAGAGGGGGTCAAATACGTATTTCCCTCATTAAAATGCAAATCAATTTATAACATTTTTGACATGCGTTTTTTCGGGATTTTTTGTTGTTATTCTGTCTCTCACTGTTCAAATAAACCTACCATTAAAATTATAGACTGATCATTTCTTCGTCAGTGGGCAAACGTACAAAATCAGTAGGGGATCAAATACTTTTTCCCCCTAACCTGTACTAGCTAAGAGGGATTTCTACTGCAGTAGTTGCAATCGTAGTCGAGTTCATTTTAATAGTCGCACAAAAGAGACGAGGCGAAAGACAAACAGTGCAAATTAAAAAAAACCACGGTAAAAAAATAACACGCGCGTGCAAACGAGGCTGGAAAAGCCCAGCGGCGGGCTTTGCATGAAAACCACACCTGACAAAAGAGAACTGTGTGCAGACACAAAACTGATTGCTCACGCAATTAAACGGAGCGTAGCGATCACAATTAAACTTGTCGGAGGCAGCGTTCAAGCAACAAAAAAAACAACGCGTTTATTTTCGTTTGAGTTTTGTGTGTGGGGAGACCAAGGCGCCCGGGCGTGGTGCTGGCCAACCACCCCCTTTCCGTGTGACCGTGCCGGCCTTCACAGGTGCTGCTCGCTAACAGCACTTGCCCCAACAGTCTGTTACAGCCTACGCGGGGGGACCTTTGTCTTTGCCGTTGTGCGAATGTGTGCGAGTGTGTGCGGGAGTTATATGGGGAGCGGTAGGGCAGCAGTTTGCGATCTGCGCCACAAACCCAGCGACCCGAGTTCAATTCCTGCTCACGGCCAACACCAGTGACGTTCATATGAACCGCTGAACAGCCTCCACCCCCCCTAGGTCGACTCAGCCTCAAATGAGTACCTGGTGCAGTGTGTAGTAAACATCGCCACTGGGGAGACAAAGGCGGCAGGGCGTGGGTGCTGGTCACCCACCCCCTCGTGTGCCGTGCCGGCCTTCATTAGGTACTCGCTAGCAGCACTTGCCCCAACAGTCTGTTAGGGCTATACGGGGGATCGTTGTGGGAGTTAGGCTGCATGGAGGAGGACCACTGGGTGACATCGGACTCACTCTATGCTCGCAAGTTATTGAGGGACGATGATGAGATGTTGGCAACGTGCCAGATAGGAATTCCAGAGTACGGAACCCTCTGCATGGAGCGCTTTTCATCAAGCATCTCAAGAGCGCTGTGCAAGGGCACAGCAGCAGCAGCTGCAGTAGCAGCTGCTTGGCATTACAAATAATTACTTTATAAATACATTTGAACGAACATTCAATTGACAAATTAAACTAAAAGTTGAAATGGAGTACTTTTCACGACCAATATTAGTCACAATAAAGTATATTTGTTGGGGCGTTAGATTGTGTCGTTAAAACACCACTCGACACAGCCAATAAAAAATAAATAAATTCATGCGAACCAACACACCTGATGACGACCGTTTGTGTTATGGTCGAAACGTCGTGAGAATTTTTATTGTTTTATATATATTTTATTATTTTATTGTTTCCCTTCAACGTGACTTTACCGAAAGAGCTAAGAATATGTTCCTGTTAGTTTTACACTCTCCAAATACACGACCGGTGCGTGTCCTGCTGAACTCGTAACTAAACTGGCACGTTTTGTTTACGTGACAAACCCTTTACTAATTGGCTGTGTGTCATGGTGGTGGTGGCGGGTTTAAAGACACACGTTTATATTCACACGACCTAATGTTGTTGCTTTGCTCACAACAGCTCCATGGAGGTGGTGGACGGAGGTGGTGTATGGAGGTTGTCGATGGAGGCGGACGGTAGCGGTGGACGGAGGAGGTGGTGGTGGGAGGAGGTGGTGGTGATGGGAGGAGGTGGTGGTGGTAGGAGGTGGTGGTGGTGGAAGGTGGTGGTGGAAGGTGGTGGTGGGAGGAGGTGGTGGTGGGAGGAGGTGGTGGTGGGAGGAGGTGGTGGTGGGAGGAGGTGGTGGTGGGAGGAGGTGGTGGTGGGAGGAGGTGGTGGTGGTGGGAGCTGGTGGTGGTGGGAGGTGGTGGTGGGAGGAGGTGGTGGTGGGAGGTGGTGGTGGGAGGAGGTGGTGGTGGGAGGATGGAGACTGACCTGCACTGCTCATCCATCCCCTCTTCATCTTGGTTGATGTCATCGCTTGTGTAGTACTTGTAGCAGCTCTGCAACGACATCACACCATCACATCGCACCATCACATGGCACCGCAGGCGACATCACATCTCACCGCAGGCGACGTCACATCGCACCGCAGGCGACGTCACATTTCACCGTCACAAACCGCCACGTTTGCAACGCGAGTGTAGTTTTTGGCTACGTACGGAGCGAAAGAAGTTCACACACATACACAACATGACGAGACACTGCACGACTATACACGGAACTACTAAAATGCTCTATACTACAAATACTATATACTACAATACTGTAAACTACACTACTGTACACTACATTAGAGACTATACTACATTGGAAACTAATTTCTTTCGAACTGCTTTATGTTTAGTTTGTTGTTCTTCACCCCCCCCCCCCACACCTCTGATTAGCATAGTTGCCTATGTACACAATACACTACACGATACACGACTATCTGCAATATACCACACTACTATACACTACACCATTGTACACTACACCACGATACTGAATACAAAACAGATTTCCGTAGAACTGTTTTTTTGTGTTCAGTTAGCACGGGTGGTCCACGTAAGGTGCGAAAGAAGTCCAACATACAAAGACAAAGATCCCCCGTGTAGCCTTTAGCAGACTGTTGGGGCAAGTGCTGTTAGCGAGCACCTACATGCAAACACAACGCACGGAGGGAGGAAGGAGCTGGGGTTGGTGGGTAACGTTGCCGAGCGTGGCCGACACCGGGGTTGGTAGCGTGGCACACTTATTAAAACCGGTAACCGCTTCTCAGAAGTTCGCAAGGGGCGTTTGGGTTAACACGGGGACGCGGCTGCCACTGGGGGTGCCCCCCCTTCCTGCCCTTTGGCTAATTTACGGCAGCAGCCGGACGCTCTGAAACGGTGCGACGTCGATTCTAAACGTGGAGGGGGGGGGGGGGGAGTGGTGGGGGGGAAACCGGAGGACCCGGAGAAAAATCCACACGACCACGGGGAGGGCGAGAGAGAGAGAGACACGCAAACTCCAAATATGCAGCAGCAGGCGTCAGGGTCAGGATCGAACCCACGACCTCCTGTAGACCAGGTGAGGTCGTTAACACCTCCTAGCCACCGTGGTGCTCACGATGAGAATGACACTGCCACTGTTGCTATGGCTACTCCTGATGGGAACGACGATAGCAATGATGATGGTGGCGATGATAACAACATCACCGCTTGCTGCTCTGGGTGCAAACATCAAAATCATTTACCCCTCTCCCTACCCCTCTCCCTACCCCTCTCCCTACCCCTCTCCCTACCCCTCTCCCTACCCCTCTCCCTACCCCTCTCCCTACCCCTCTCCCTACCCCTCTCCCTACCCCTCTCCCTACCCCTCTCCCTACCCCTCTCCCTACCCCTCTCCCGACCCCTCTCCCAACCCCTCTCCCTACCCCTCTCCCTACCCTCTCCCCTCTCATCGCACCACCCCCCCTCCCTCTCCCGCAGCGATGTAAATTGGCAAGGTCACGGATGGCGGCTGGGGGTCTCGGTTCCCGACCGTCGCCCATTAATCTCCGCACCCCCTAGGCAGAGACCCCCCCCCCCCCGCGACACATAAAAAATTACACTAGCAAAACAACGATGCAGTTGATGCAGCCGCCGTTTGTTGATGCTGCTCGCAGAAGCGGACATCACATAGCTACTTCTGAGTTCCCATTATTCTGCAAGTGTCGCTCTCGTCCAAGCAGGGAAGCGGACATCACAGAACTACTTATGAGTTTCCATTATTCTGCAAGTGTCGCTCTGGTCCAAGCAGGGAAGCGGACATCACAGAACTACTTATGAGTTTCCATTATTCTGCAAGTGTCGCTCTGGTCCAAGCAGGGAAGCGGACATCACAGAACTACTTCTGAGTTTCCATTATTCTGCAAGTGTCGCTCTGGTCCAAGCAGGGAAGCGGACATCACAGAACTACTTCTGAGTTCCCATTATTCTGCAAGTGTCGCTCTCGTCCAAGCAGGGAAGCGGACATCACAGAACTACTTCTGAGTTCCCATTATTCTGCAAGTGAAGCCCTGGTCCAAGCAGGGAAGCGGACATCACAGAACTACTTATGAGTTTCCATTATTCTGCAAGTGTCGCTCTGGTCCAAGCAGGGAAGCGGACATCACAGAACTACTTCTGAGTTCCCATTATTCTGCAAGTGTCGCTCTCGTCCAAGCAGGGAAGCGGACATCACAGAACTACTTCTGAGTTCCCATTATTCTGCAAGTGTCGCTCTGGTCCAAGCAGGGAAGCGGACATCACAGAACTACTTCTGAGTTCCCATTATTCTGCAAGTGTCGCTCTGGTCCAAGCAGGGAAGCGGACATCACAGAACTACTTCTGAGTTTCCATTATTCTGCAAGTGTCGCTCTGGTCCAAGCAGGGAAGCGGACATCACAGAACTACTTCTGAGTTCCCATTATTCTGCAAGTGTCGCTCTGGTCCAAGCAGGGAAGCGGACATCACAGAACTACTTCTGAGTTCCCATTATTCTGCAAGTGTCGCTCTGGTCCAAGCAGGGAAGCGGACATCACAGAACTACTTCTGAGTTTCCATTATTCTGCAAGTGTCGCTCTGGTCCAAGCAGGGAAGCGGACATCACAGAACTACTTCTGAGTTCCCATTATTCTGCAAGTGTCGCTCTGGTCCAAGCAGGGAAGCGGACATCACAGAACTACTTCTGATTTTCCATTATTCTGCAAGTGACGCTCTGGTCCACACTCAGAAACGGCCAGTGGAGGCGGACTTCACAGAGCTACCTCAAAGACCCCCTTCTTCGTCTGCAAGTGACGCTCAAGAGAGCCGTTGATCTCGCACCACAGTAGGTGGCAGCACTTTCCCACGCTGCCCTGCCATGCCAGAGTATTGCTCCGTGGTGTCGTACGAGCGAGTTCAACCTCGCTCGCATTAACTCGCAGATATTTTTTTATTTGTCAGAGCTGGGGGTTTTGACCAAAATTACGAACAACTCGCTGCACTTGAGAACCCGACGGAATCACAATCCAGTCTAATCTTGATTTGAAGCTTTCGTCGTGACTGCAGGAACCCGTACTCTTTGGTTCTACTTCAGCAGTTTTTTCTTGCTGTGGTTGTCCCACCTGATGACGATTGCTTGTGTTGCGATCGAAACGTCGTCATCTGTTATTTTTCTACCTACGTGACTTTACCGAAAGAACCAGCGAGCATGGAATCCAGTCTATGCGAGTCTGTGTGTCTGTGCGAGGCTATGGGTCTCTGTGGAAGACTATAAGTCTCTATGAGTTGATGAGACTGCGAGTCCGTGGGCCTCTCCATAAAAGTTATGGATCTCTGAGTCTACGGGTCTCTGTGCGAGTCTATGGGTCTCCGAGTCTACAAGGTGTGTGTGAGTCTATGAGTCTCTGTGAGTCTTTCGATCTACGTGTGTATCATGTGCGAGTCTATGGGTCTCTGTGTGAGTCTATGGGTTTCTGTGCGATTCGATCGTTCTGTGTGGGTCTATGGGTCTCTGTGCGAGTTATCGGTATCCGTGCAAGTATATGGGTCTCTGCGAGTCTACGGGTCTCTCTCTGTGGGAGTCTACGTGTCTCTGTGCAAGTCTACGGGGGTCTGTGCGAGTCCATAAGTCCGTGTACGGTGCTCATGAGTCTGTGCGAGTCTGTGGTTCTGTGTGTGAGTCTACGGGTCTCTGCGTCGTAAGTTATGGGTCTCCGTGCGAGTCAGCGGAGACCCGGCTGAGACCATCCACTGGACACACACTTGAGAACCCGGATTAATAGCGGAGCAGCAGCAGCGGCGGCAACAGCGGCAGCAGCAGCTGCGTCGATTCAAGCCTCGCTTTGGAATTCCCAATTGACTCTCACCTGGCCATGAATCTCAATAGGCGGGCTCGCACTCTCGCTCTCTCGCCCGCCCGGTTATAAATCTCGACGGGCAGTCGGTTATTCCACACGAGATTGACTACGATAATTCCGGCGAACGAGCGAGCGAGAGAGAGAGAGCGAGGGCGGTGTGGCCGTTGTGTTGAGTAAGAAGTGTGGCGAGTGAAGAGAGCGAGCGGGAGAGAGCGCGCGAGAGAGAGAGAGAGTGTGAGCGAGAGAATGAGCAAGAGAGAGTGTGAGAGCGGGAGAGAGAGAATGAGAGAGAGGAAGCTAGAGAGAGCGAGCTGAAGGAGAGAGAGAGAGAGTGAGAGAGAGCGGGAGAGAGAGAGAATGAGAGAGAGGAAGAGAGCGGGAGAGAGAGAATGAGAGAGAGAAAGCTAGAGAGAGCGAGCTGAAGGAGAGATAGCGAGAGAGAGTGAGAGAGTGAGAGAGAGCGGGAGAGAGATAGAATGAGAGAGAGAAAGCCAGAGAGAGCGAGCTGAAGGAGAGAGGGCGAGAGAGAGTGAGAGAGAGAGAATGAGAGAGAGAAAGCTAGAGAGAGCGAGCTGAAGGAGAGATAGCGAGAGAGAGAGAGAGTGAGAGAGAGCGGGAGAGAGAGATAGAATGAGAGAGAGAAAGCCAGAGAGAGCGAGCTGAAGGAGAGAGGGCGAGAGAGAGTGAGAGAGAGAATGAGAGAAAGCCAGAGAGAGCGAGCTGAAGGAGAGATAGCGGGAGAGAGAGTGAGAGAGAGTGGGAGAGAGTGAGAGAGAGAGTGAGAGAGAGCGGGAGAGTGAGTGAGAGAGAGAAAGCCAGAGAGAGCGAGCTGAAGGAGAGAGGGCGAGACAGAGTGAGAGAGAGCGGGAGAGAGATAGAGTGAGAGAGAGCGGGAGAGAGAGTGAGAAAGCCAGAGAGAGCGAGCTGAAGGAGAGAGGGCGAGAGAGAGTGAGAGAGAGCGGGAGAGAGATAGAGTGAGAGAGAGAGAGCGGGAGAGAGAGAGCGGGAGAGAGAGCGGGAGAGAGATAGAGTGAGAGAGAGAGAGCGGGAGAGAGAGTGAGAGAGAGAAAGCTAGAGAGAGTGAGCTGAAGGAGAGATAGCGAGAGTGAAAGAGAGCGGGAGAGAGAGAGAGCGAGAGTGAGTGAGAGAGCGGGAGAGAGTGAGAATGAGAGAGAGAAAGCTAGAGAGAGCGAGCTGAAGGAGAGAGAGTGGGAGAGAGAGTGTGAGAGAGAGAGTGAGAGAGAGTGGGATAGTGAGTAAGAGAGAGGGAATGAGAGAGAGAAAGCCAGAGAGAGCGAGCTGAAGGAGAGAGTGAGCTGAAGGAGAGATAGCGAGAGAGAGTGAGTGAGAGAGCGGGAGAGAGAGAATGAGAGAGAGAAAGCTAGAGAGAGTGAGCTGAAGGAGAGATAGCGAGAGAGAGTGAAAGAGAGCGGGAGAGAGAGAGCGAGAGTGAGTGAGAGAGCGGGAGAGAGAGAATGAGAGAGAGAAAGCTAGAGAGAGCGAGCTGAAGGAGAGAGCGCGAGAGAGAGAGAGATGCCCCATTGTCAGCATTTTATTTCACGGGGCGCCAGAGAGAACCGTTATTCATTATTTTTTATTATACTTTTTTTTAAAGACAAACGCAAAATGAGATTGCATTGTCAAGGGGAAGGCAAAAAAATAAAACGACATATTAGGCGTCGGCTCATGCGGAGCGGGGCGGGCAGCAGTCATACCTCTGAAGCGAGTTTCAATTACAACATCATTCCTTGCGCCAAATTAAAAACATGACCCCCCCCTGCCCCTCAATTATTTAATTCTTTCCAAAATACTACTTACTCTCAACTATGTTTTATTTTACTCGGGAAGTACAGGACAACGCCACAGCACCCCCCCCCCCCCTACGGAGCTGCTACTGCATGGCTCTTTTGTCACAAATGATAGCATCTCGACGAGGAGGCGGCCCGGTTTTATCGTCGCCATCGCGGATATTAATAGCAGCAGCACAAATAACTCTTAAACGGCCACGGTGTCCATTTCTAAAAATGTGGGAGGGGAAAAAAAACGGAGGACCCGGAGAACAAAAAATCCACAGCAAGGGGTCAGGCTCGGAATCGAAGCCACGACCTCCTGTAGACCAGGCGAGGTAGTTAACATCTCACCACGGAGAGAGAGAGAGAGACACGCAAACTCAAAATATACAGCAGCAGGCGTCAGGGTCGGGATCGAAGCCACGACCTCCTGTAGACCAGGCGAGGTTGTCAACATCTCACCACGGAGGGAGACACACGCAAACTCAAAATATACAGCAGGCGTCAGGGTCGGGATCGAACCCACGTCATCCTGCACAGCAGGCGAGGGAGATAACGTCTCCTGGCCACTGGGGCATCCCTCCCCTCAAATACAAACTCCACACACTCACTCTGCGAAACAGGGCGAGGATAACAAAATCCACGTGACCACGGGGAGAGACAGAGAGACACGCAAACTCCAACATGTACATAACGTCTCCTAGCCACCGTGGCGCCCCCTAGAGCAATCCGCAGTGGCGAGTGAGGTGCCTGGAAAAAGGCCAAGGTGGGCAAATCCAGCAATTGGTTCATGTACAGGGGCCCTTTAGGATACGGGGGGGATTAGAGGAACCATGGCTTGGGGGCGACTGGAGTTGAGATAACCCTGACTGAGAAAAAATGCGGGTGAACAGCCACAGACATCCGCCAATTCGGCGGCGGTGCGGTGACTTCACCGCGGCGCCTGTGCCAGGCCATGTGCGCCTTGAGGCCGCGTGAAGTGTCGAAGGCTATCCGGCAGGAGGTCACGGGACAGACCCAGGCGTCATGGGGTTGACCAACTGAGGTGACTGCTACACGCAGTGTGTTACCTTGCAGATGAGCGTTTTGAGCACGGGGTGGCGGAACAGCGAGTCCTTGATGAAGTGGTTGACCTGCGACCCGCAAGCTGTGCACGACACGATGCTCTGCAGGGTCCCCTCTGCACACAGCACGGACAAAGGACGCTCGTTGCACCACACAAAGCACCTGGCAACACACGAAGCAGGACACCTCGCTGCTGGGCTCAAGGAGCTGTAAACCACCACCACCATCATCATCATCATCGCCACGCGAACTCCGCTCGTCATCCTCACAGCAGCAGCGGTGGCTTTTGACTCGGCCGTCGAACGAAGGCGGCGGTCGCCGGCAATCATCGTGCGGCGCTTTTGGATTGCGCTGCTTCTGCGGCCGTCTGGAACGCGCCCTTCCTTCCAATATTAGGAAGCCGCTGGGAGCTGTGGCACTTTTTAAATCATCACCTAGATTGACAAACTCATTTCTGTAGAAGTGCTTTTTGTGTATTTTCGTTTGTGGTCCTTCACACGGTTGGCGACTTAGGGTGCAAAAGAAGTTCAACATACAGTGAGGGAAAAAAGTATTTGATCCCCTGCTGATTTTGTACGTTTGCCCACTGACAAAGAAATGATCAGTCTATAATTTTAATGGTAGGTTTATTTGAACAGTGAGAGACAGAATAACAAAAAAAAATCCGGAAAAACGCATGTCAAAAATGTTATAAATTGATTTGCATTTTAATGAGGGAAATAAGTATTTGACCCCCTCTAAACAAGAAAGATTTCTGGCTCCCAGGTGTCTTTTATACAGGTAACGAGCTGAGATTAGGAGCACACTCTTAAAGGGAGTGCTCCTAATCTCAGCTTGTTACCTATATAAAAGACACCTGTCCACAGAAGCAATCAATCAGATTCCAAACTCTCCACCATAGCCAAGACCAAAGAGCTCTCCAAGGATGTCAGGGACAAGATTGTAGACCTATACAAGGCTGGAATGGGCTACACGACCATTGCCAAGCAGCTTGGTGAGAAGGTGACAACAGTTGGTGCGATTATTCGCAAATAGAAGACACACAAAAGAACTGTCAATCTCCCTCGGCCTGGGGCTCCATGCAAGATCTCACCTCGTGGAGTTGCAATGATCATGAGAACGGTGAGGAATCAGCCCAGAACTACACGAGAGGATCTTGTCAATGATCTCAAGGCAGCTGGGACCATAGTCACCAAGAAAACAATTGGTACCACACTACGCCATTAAGGACTGAAATCCTGCAGCACCCGCAAGGTCTCCCTGCTCAAGAAAGCACATATACATGCCCGTCTGAAGTTTGCCAATGAACATCTGAATGATTCAGAGGACAACTGGGTGAAAGTGTTGTGGTCAGATGAGACCAAAATGGAGCTCTTTGGCATCAACTCAACTCGCCGTGTTTGGAGGAGGAGGAATGCTGCCTATGACCCCAAGAACACCATCCCCACCGTCAAACATGGAGGTGGAAACATTATGCTTTGGGGGTGTTTTTCTGCTAAGGGGACAGGACAACTTCGCCGCATCAAAGGGACGATGGACGGGGCCATGTACCGTCAAATCTTGGGTGAGAACCTCCTTCCTGCAGCCAGGGGCATTGAAAATGGGTTGTGGATGGGTATTCCAGCATGACAATGACCCAAAACACATGGCCAAGGCAACAAAGGAGTGGCTCAAGAAGCACATTAAGGTCCTGGAGTGGCCTAGCCAGTCTGCAGACCTTAATCCCATAGAAAATCTGTGAAGGGAGCTGAAGGTTCGAGTTGCCAAACGTCAGCCTCGAAACCTTAATGACTTGGAGAAGATCTGCAAAGAGGAGTGGGACAAAATCCCTCCTGAGATGTGTGCAAACCTGGTGGCCAACTACAAGAAACGTCTGACCTCTGTGATTGCCAACAAGGGTTTTGCTAACAGAGGGGTCAAACACTTATTTCCCTCATTAAAATGCAAATCAATTCATAACATTTTTGACGTGCGTTTTTCTGGATTTGTTGTTGTTGTTATTCTGTCTCTCACTGTTCAAATAAACCTACCATTAAAATTATAGACTGATCATTTCTTCGTCAGTGGGCAAACGTACAAAATCAGCAGGGGATCAAATGCTTTTTTTCCCTCACTGTACATACATAAACTCACACAGAGAACCAGAGACTCACGCACAGAGACCCAGACTCACGCACAGAGACCCAGACTCACACAGAGACCCATAGTTTGTTGTCTTTCCCTCCCGCACCTCTGATTCACACGGTTGGCTACGTACGGTGCAAAAGAAGTCCAACATACATACAACATGAAGGTGCACTTCCCACCAACGTATTAGCTCAATCAGGTTTTGCAGGGGCAAGTGCTGCTGTCGCGAAGCACCAACATTGTAACCATCGCGACCCTGACGCCTGCTGTATATTTGGAATCTGAGTGTGTCTCTCTCTCTCTCTCCCCCGTGGTCGAGCGGATTTTTACCCGGGTCCTCCGGTTTTTCCCCTCCACATTTAGAATCGACGTCACCACGCGTGTTAGTTATTTGGCTGCTGCTATAAATTTCCACACAACGACGACGATAAGCCGCCGCTTCGGTTGAGGCCATCATTTGTGATAGGCCAGGGTCGCGCTTCTGGCAAACTAGCTCTCGCAGTAGCTCAGTGCGGGGCCTTAACTGGTAAAAAGTAAAAATGAATTTAGTTTGTTTTAAAGACAAAGTTCGCTACTGGGTGGCGGCGTTCGTCACCAGCAGCGCCCCGTGCCAGGCTAGGTGCACTTTTGAGGATGTGTCAAAGGCCCCGCTGCGAGGTGCAGGAGGTCACGGGGAAACAGACCCTGGGTGTTATGGGTAACTAACTGGATGTGCCAGGCTAGGTGCAGGAGGTCACGGAGACACAGACCACAAGTGTTATGGGTTAGTAACTGGTGTGCCAGGCTAGGTGCAGGAGGTTACAGGGACACAGACCCTGGGTGTTATGGGTTAGTAACTGGATGTGCCAGGCTAGGTGCAGGAAGTCACAGGGACACAAACCCTGAGTGTTATGGGTTAGTAACTGGTGTGCCAGGCTATGTGCAGGAGGTCACAGAGACACAAACCCTGGGTGTTATGGGTTAGTAACTGGATGTGCCAGGCGAGTTGCAGGAGGTCACATGGACACAGACCCTGGGTGTTATGGGTTAGTAACTGGATGTGCCAGGCTAGCTGCAGGAGGTCACGGAGACACAGACCACAAGTGTTATGGGTTAGCAACTGGTGTGCCAGGCTAGGTGCAGGAGGTCACAGGGATGCAAACCCTGGGTGTTATGGTTTAGTAACTGGTGTGCCAGGCTAGGTGCAGGAGGTCACGGAGACACAGGCCACAAGTGTTATGGGTTAATAACTGGATGTGCTGGGCTAGGTGCAGGAGGTCACGGTGACAGAGCCCGGCTGCCGTGGGTGAACTGGTTGAGATGACCGGCAGATGCGCACTGCCAGTGCGCGCCGATACGCCAACACTCATTCAAGGCCGCGTCCAGCTCGGGGAGGCTCACGACCGACTTAGTCGCCACCAGTGTCGGTGGCCGCGAGCGGGAATCGAACTCGGGTCGCGGGGGTCGGAGCGTAGCGTGCTATCCGCTGCAAGACAAAGATCTCCCCCTATAGGCTTCACAGACTGTTGGGGCAAGTGCTGTTTGCAAGCATCGACGAAAGGCCAGAACGGCACACGAGAGGGTGGGGGTGGCCAGCACGACGCCCGGCCGTGGCGATGTTTACTACGCACCGCGCACCAGGTACTCGTTTGAGGCTGAGTCGACCTAGGGGAGGCCCATGACCGGTTCAGACAATCGTCACCGGTGGTGTTGGCCGTGAGCGGGAATCGAACTGGGGTCTCTGCCAAGTTTCGTAGCGCAGCGTAGCGCTAACCGCTGCACCACCACTCCGCGCACACACCACACCAACACGCACGTGCGCGCACACACAACACAACGAAGACACGCACGTGCACACACACACACACGCAGGTGTCGACAAAGACACACACGTACGTGTGTACATACACACGTACGTGTGTACATACACACGTACGTGTGTACATACACACGTACGTGTGTACATACACACGTACGTGTGTACATACACACGTACGTGTGTACATACACACGTACGTGTGTACATACACACGTACGTGTGTACATACACACGTACGTGTGTACATACACACGTACGTGTGTACATACACACGTACGTGTGTACATACACACGTACGTGTACATACACACGTACGTGTACATACACACGTACGTGTACATACACACGTACGTGTACATACACACGTACGTGTACATACACACGTACGTGTACACACACACGCACGCGCGCGCGGCACGGCACGCACACGGGGCGACCTCAAGGACTCACGCCGCGAGCCAAATAAATCCATGAGCAAGGCAGTTTGCGCTTCCACCAAATCTCACCCCAAAAAAAATAAAATCCGCGCGAGATTCTCTTCTGTAGCGACTGCCAGCTGGGATCTAAGCTCCTCCTCCCCCCTTCCCTCAACAACGCCCCCCCACTCCCTCATGGCCACTTCCCTCAGCCCCCCCCCCCCGGCCCTCAAACCTCCCACCCACCCACCCCAGGGCGATTTCATGAGCTGCCCAGAAAGTTGTTTTGAAAGCGTAAAACGTAAACATGTTGTTGTTTTCAGCAGCAGTTGTTGTTGGTGGTGGTGGCAGTGGTGATGAGCAGCCTCAATTTGTAACTCCTCGCCGCCGCAAATCGCACCGTAGCCGCTCATCACTCGCATAAGCGGAGAGAGAGGGCGACTAGGAGAGAGAGGGCGACTAGGAGAGAGAGGGCGACTAGGAGAGAGAGGGCGACTCAAGGAGAGAGAAAGGGCGACTCTCCCAAGTGGCAATGTTTACACATCGCACCAGGTACACATTTGAGGCCGAGTCGACCTAGAGGAGGCCCACGACCCGTTCAGATGATAATCGTCACTGGTGTTCGTGGCCGTGAGCGGGACTCGAACTCGGGTCAACCCACGGGCTCTCCTCACATTCTCAACCACCCACCACCCAACCACCCAACCACCCACCACCCAACCACCCACCACCCAACCACCCACCACCCAACCACCCAACCACCCACCACCCAACCACCCACCACCCAACCACCCAACCACCCACCACCCAACCACCCACCACCCAACCACCCACCACCCAACCACCGTCGTTAAATTACATGTTTTTTTGTTGCCGCCCAGACGCATTTCATTTCGGCTCCGTGGGCAGCGCCGCTAACTTGGCGCTGCGCACGAGGGCCCTTATCAGTCGGAGCACAACTCCACGCTCCATCTCTGCCAGGATTTTGCAACCACCACCAACGTTACCACGACAGCCGCCACCACCACCACCACCACCGTTGCCGCCAAAGATACGGCAAACCGCGAACACCACCGTCACACCACCATAACCGCAACCACCGTCACCAGTGGACAACCACTACCGTCACTACCACCGCCGCTATTGCCGCGACCACCACGGCCACCGCTACGACCTGCCACGACCACAAGCACCACCATCACCACAATCACCGTAGCCACCGCTACTGCCGCCACCACAACCACTACCGCCATCACCACAACCATCTCCACCACAGCTTTGGCCACCAGCCACCAGTTTCACCAACAGCACAACCACCACCATCGCTACCACCCACAACCACTACAACCAACAGCACAACCACTACCACCACTAGACCAACCACCACAACGACTACCATCTGCATATTGATGTTGTTATTTACATTCTCAGTCAGTATATCAGTTGTGATCACGTGACGCTCGGCAGACAAAGCGTGTACGTACTACCCATGTTGCAAGACCATCGCTCGTTTATCAAATTAATATTTATTTAAAAAAATTACTCGTCTTGCAAAACACTCGCAGACCAAGTTACTCGCAATCCAAGGTTTCACTGTAGCTCCTTTCCAGAAGCGACCAGGCCACACATGATAGCTCAGCCAAGTGGCTCATCATCATCACGTGGAAATTCATACCAGCTGACAAAAACTCTAAACGCGTGATGTTGATTCTAAATGTGGAGAGAAAAACCGGAGGGCCTGGAGAAAAATCCACTCGATCACTGGGAGAGAGAGACACACCGTAAACTCCAAGTATACAGCGGGCATCAGGGTCAGGATCGAATCTCCTATCTCCTGCATACCAAGCGAGGTAGTTAACATCTCCTAGCCACCGCGGCGCCCATGTGATAATGGACACGGGGGGGCGGAGTGGGTGCTGGACTGGACTTGGGCTAGGGAGGAGAGCCCCACTCCTAATCGCTCCCAAAAGATGTAGGTAGGAGAGAGATAGAGAGGAGAGAGGGACAGGAGAGAGAGGGGGACAGGAGAGAGAGGGGGGGACAGGAGAGAGAGAGGGGGACAGGAGAGAGAGAGGGGGACAGGAGAGAGAGAGGGGGACAGGAGAGAGAGAGGGGGACAGGAGAGAGAGAGAGGGGGACAGGAGAGAGAGAGAGGGGGACAGGAGAGAGAGAGAGGGGGACAGGAGAGAGAGAGGGACAGGAGAGAGATGGATATAGGAGGGACATTAGAGGGGGATATGACACAGGGAGGAGAGGAGGGGCGTGAGAGATGAGAGAGAAGAAGATGAGGGAGAGAGAGGAGGGTCAGGGTGGGAGGGGGGGGAGAGTGAAACTTTTTAAAACTCTGATAATCTAGAGAGTGCGGGGGGAGAGAGGGGGGGGGGCGAGCGAGAGAGCGAGTGGGGGGAGAGAACACAAACCATTACAATTTGTGAGAAGGGACCGGCGTTGATAATTGAATTACCAGACTGAGATACGAGGAGGAGGAGGAGGGAATTAAGTGGCGTTGCGCTGCATGGCTCCGGAATGGGCCCGGGGTTCTAGCCCATCACCGCAGCGCCTGCTAGCACTCGCTCTCCTAGCGAGGCTGAGGGTGCTAGTGGGGGGGCGAGGCTGTGGGGTGGCGGCCACTGATAGCGACGCCCGTGGAGTCAATGCCGTGAAGGGCAGAACTCGGAGTGCGAAGTTGAGTTGCCCGTTGATAATTGAATTAGCAGACTGAGATAGGAGGGATGGAGGAGATGATGGAGATGGTGATGATGATGATGGAGATGGAGGTGATGATGGAGATGATGGAGGTGATGATGGAGATGGTGATGATGATGATGGAGATGGTGATGATGATGATGGAGATGGTGATGATGATGATGGAGATGGTAATGATGATGGTGATGATGATGATGGAGATGATGGTGATGATGGAGATGATGGTGATGATGATGGAGATGGTGATGATGATGGAGATGGTGATGGAGATGGTGATGATGATGGTGATGGAGATGGTGATGATGGAGATGGTGATGATGATGGTGATGATCATGGAGATGGTGATGATGATGGAGATGGTGATGATGATGGAGATGGTGATGATGATGGAAATGGTGATGATGATGGAAATGGTGATGATGATGGAGATGGTGATGATGGAGATGATGATGGAGATGGTGATGATGATGGTGACGATGATGGAGATGATGATGATGATGATGATGGAGGATATGGTGATGATGGAGGAGATGGTGATGATGGAGATGGTGATGATGATGGAGATGGAGGAGATGGTGATGATGGTGGAGGAGGAGGGATGGAGAAGGAGTGCCAAGTTGCATTGCTATCGGGGTCCCGCGGAGTTGATGCAACGCGTTTACGTTATTTGTGTCGAGAAACTTGGGAGCGAGACAGAGAGAGAAGGAATATGAATCAGTGCTAACAGTTTTCGGAAGAAACCCGCATCAAGGGAGCGAGCATCTCCTGTCCTCAAGGATGATGGGGAAGGGAGTATGACGACAATGAAGATTATGATGTTGGTGAAGGTAATGAGACAGATAGTGATGTTGATGATGATGATAAAGACTATGATGGTGATGACGAATGTAATGAGACGGATAGTGACGATGATGGTGATGAAGACTATGGCGATGAAGCTAATAATAGTGATGATGGTGATGATCAATGTAATGAGACATATAGTGATGATGATGATGACGAGGAAGGTGACGGTGACGATGACGAGGAAGGTGATGATGGCGATGACGAAGGTTATGACGATGGCGATGCCGGCAAGTGACTCACTCGCACTACGAGCTCACTCCGGTTAAGATGAAAAAGACAGAGAGAGAGAGAGAGATAGGGGGAGCGAGAGAAGGAGAGATAACACAAGCCTCTGCACGTACGCAGTGTCTCTCCGTCAATGTCGAGTGGTGGCGCAACGGTTAGCGCGCTGCGCTACAAACCCGACAAAGACCCGGGGTCACGCCCAACACAGGTGACAATTATCTGAACCGGACCTGGGCTTCCCCTAGGTCGACTCAGCCTCAAATGAGTACCTAAGCGCGGTGAGTAAACATCGTCGCTCGGGAGACAAAGGCGGCCGGGCGTGGTGCTGGCCACCCACCCCCCTTGTGTACTGTGTAGGCCTTCATAGGTGCTTGCTAACAGCACTTGCCCCAACGGTCTGTTAAGGCTATACGGGGGATATTTGTCCGTATTTTTTTGTCCGTCAATGTGGAGTGGTGGTGCAGTGGTTAGCACGCCGCGCTATAAAACCCGGTTTCCTGGTCACAGGCCAACACCAGTGACGATTATCCGAGCCGGTCCTGGGCTTCCCCTAGGTCAACTCAGCCTCAAATGAGTACCCGGTGCGATGTGTGAACATCGCCGCTGGGGAGACAAAGGCGTCCGGGGCGTGGTGCTGGCCATCCCACCCCCTCGTGTGCCACAGTGCCGGCCTTCATAGCCGCTCGCTGCCGGCACTCGCCCCAACAGTCTGTTGAGGCTGTGCGGGGGATCTTTGCGTGTGTGTGCGTGTGTGTGCGTGTGTGTGCGCGTATGCGCGATAGCGCGCGCGTAATTAAATGCGTCTGTTGTGCAAAAGCAACGGCGCCGACGCTAAGGGTATTTGACAGCGCGGGAAAGCTGTGGGTTGGGTGCGCGTGCACGCGCGGTGAACGTGTGAATGCGTTACGACGAGCGGAGGCGCTGCAGTTGGCGCCGCGAACCCGGTGAACCCGGGCTACGATTTTTTGGCCGATCGGCACGGGCCAATAATTCAGACATACGCCCATTGATTAGAATCGATTAGAATCGGTGGGTGGATGTCTGAACCTATCTAACCCCCCCCTAAGGCCGACTCGGCCTTATGAATGAGTACCCCCCCCCTAAGTTGCGGTGTGCAAATGTCATCACCACCGCCATCCTCAACAGTACCATCACTATCAGCATCATGTGTAAGGCTAATGTCGCTATCACGACCATCCTTAACACAACCATCACAATCACGACCATCACAATCACCATCACTACATGCCTCAACACTACCACCACAATCACCATCACAACCATCCCCAACACAGCAGTCACCATCACCACCATCGTTAACTTGACCATCACTATCACAACTCCAAACACTCCCATCACTGCCGACACCATTTCCATCATGATAATCATCATCACCTACCATCACCCATGACGATAACCAATACTCCGCAATTCGCCACTAAGTGACGGTGACGTCACCACGCGCCTGTGCCAGGCCAGGTGCACCGTGAGGCCACGTGAAGTTGTCGAAGGCTCACTACTGACAGGAGGTCACGGGACAGACCCAGTAGGTGCCACGGGTTGACTGACTGAGATAACTACTGGCAAACGCACCAGCTGTGCCCCCTGTGCCAGGCTAGGTGCAGGAGGTCACGGGACAGACCCAGTAGGTGCCACGGGTTGACCGACTGAGATGGCTACTGGCCTACACACCAGCTGTGCCCCCTACTGTGCCAGACGAGGTGCAGGAGGTCACGGGACAGACCCAGCAGGTGCCACGGGTTGACCGACTGAGATGAGTATTGGCCTACACACCAGCTGTGCCCCCTACTGTGCCAACTATAACATCCCTACCACCACCACAACCGACGCCACCACCACCACCACAACCTTCACCACCACTACCACCCATCCTCTGCACAGCACTGCACACGCCATTAGCTTCATGCTACCGTGTAACGTCCATAATTTATATTTAAAAAAAGTGAAAATCAAATCTCATTGACTGCAACACAAAGATCCCCCGTGTAGCCTTAATAAGACTGTTGGGACAAGTGCTGTTTGCGAGTAGCGGCACCTATGAAGGCCGGCACGGCACACGAGGGGGTGGTGAGTGGCCTGCGCCACGCCCGACCGCCTTTGTCTCCCCAGTTGCGATGTTTGCTGCACACTGCACCAGGTACTCATTGGAGGCCGAGTCGAACCTAAGGAAGGCTCAGGACTGGTTCGGATAATTCGGGCCGTGAGCGGGAATGGAACTCGGGTCTCTGGTGGGTTAGTAGCGCAGCGTAGCGCTAACCGCTGCACTCCCGCTCCCCACACATTTATAAATACACAAAGACAAAACAAAGATCCCCCGTAAGCCTCAGCATATTTGTACATGCACATGCACAATACACACCAGCGTGGAACTATTCACAAAACCGCTGCACAGGAGAGCGGCTCCTAATTTATTTACAAATTGGCGCTTGCAGAGGATGAGGTGGAGGGGTCGTGGAGGAGGAGGAGGCGGAGGAGGGAGGGGAGAAGAGGGGGATGGGGAGGAGATACAGCGTCGGCGGGAAGAGTGCCGCAGGATGGTGGCGGTGCAGCGGTTGGCGGTGCAGCGGTTAGCGCCGCGCTACGGTACGAACCTAGCAAAGACCCGAGTTCGATCCCCGCCCGCGGCTACCCGCCAGCGACGATTATCTGAACCGGAGCCGGACCTCCCCTAAGTCGACTCGGCCTCAAAAAACGAGCACCCGGCGCGGTGTGCACAAACGTCGCCGGCGCCACCCGGGGGGGGGAGACAAAGACGGCCGGGCGGGCAGGCATGGTGCCGACCACCTACCCACCCACACCCTCGTGTGCCACAGTGCCGGCCTTCGTCGTAGTAGGCGCTGCTACTCCGGCTAACAGCACTTGTCCCCAAGTCTGTTGAGGCTACACGAGGGGGTGGGGAACCTTTGTCTTTGGTGGTGGCTGTGCACGCTGGCGCGTCACGACCCGTTATCTCCTCCCAATGCGGGGCGCAAATAACAACAACGGGCGGCGGCTTAATAGCGCAGCGCTGCCGCTCATTAGACGCCTCGCCAAGGGAGAGAGAGAGCGGAGGAGAGAGAGAGAGCGGCGGAGAGAGCGGCAGAGAAAGAGAGAGCGGAGAGAGAGAGCGGCGGAAAAAGAGAGAGCGGAGAGAGAACGGCGGAGAAAGCGAGAGCGGAGAGAGAGCGGAGAGAGAGAGCGAGCGCGGAGAGAGAGCGGAGAGAGAGAGCGACGGAGAGAGCGCAGAGAGAGCGGCGGAGAGAGAGAGCGTGGAGAGAGAGAGCGCGGAGAGACAGCGGAAAGAGAGCGCGGAGAGAGAGAGCGCGGAGAGAGCGGCGGAGAGAGAGATAGCGGAGAGGGTGCATAGAGAGAGCGCAGAGAGAGAGCGGTGGAGAGAGCGGTGGAGAGAGCGGCGGAGAGAGCGGAGAGAGACGGGGGAGAGAGCGGGGGAGAGAGCGGGGGAGAGAGGGGGGAGAGAGGGAGGGTAGGGGAACGAGGGCTCCCGCGACCCGGAGGGAGATATTCGGAGCAATTCGGAGCGACGCCTTTGTGTGGTTGCGAGTCCGTCATTGTTGTGCAACGCGCGTCGGAAACGGCGTTTGTGAAAATTTAATTTTACTGGGTTTGGTTCGGGAGGTCGCGAGACACCGAGCCGCAACGGCTGAGATCCTGGGTTCGAGCCCTGGGTCTGGGTGTGTCTGTCTCTGTGAGATGATCATGGCTATGTCAAATACACCAAGCAAAGAGCCTGGGTTCGAGCACCCCTCAGGGTGGTTCATAATGGCCACGTCAGAGATATTAAAGCCAGCACTGCTGGGAATCCACCAACCCACTCGCCCACCCACTCACTAACCCAGTCACCTACCAACCCACCCACAAAACCAACCCACGCACTCACTTCAACCACCCACCCACCAAGTAAACCCACCCACCCACCCACCAACCAAACCCACTCACTTCACCCACCGATGTCAACACGACCTAACTACGCTACTCGCCCAGCAGCCCGCTCATGCACGCACAGGTGACCCAGCAGTGCGTGGGTGGGTGCGTTCATACGTGTGCGCGTACGTGCGTGCGCGGGCGGGCGGGCACCGGTGACACCAGCGGCGTAAGCGCAAGCTGGATTTATCGGCAAGGGGGTGGCACGCGACGCGGCCGGCGTGAGGAGGGCCCAAAGAAGAGTCAGCGGTTTTTTGGCGACGCGTCGATGACTTTGGGAGTCTCCGCGGCAGCTGCGGCGGAGGGCGCGTTGGGCGAGCTGAGTGCGCGGTTTATGACGCGTGAAACATCGAAGGCTCACTCCGCTCAAATCAACCACCGCCGCCACCAGCACCGCCGCTAACACCACCGCCACCACCACGAATAACACTGCCACGACCACCACCACCATCACCGCCACTAACACCACCACTAATAAAACCCTTGCCACGACCATCACGACCACCATCACCGCCACTAACACCACCGCCACTAACACCACCGCCATCACCACCGCCGCTATCAACACCGCTAACACCACACATAACACTGCCACAACCATCACCACCATCCCCGTCACCGCCACCATCCCCATCACCATCACCGCCACTAACACCACCACAAATAACACTGCCACGATCATCACCACGACCATCATCACCGCCATAACCACGACCAACACTAATAACACTGCCAGATCATCATCCAATCACCCCTATCACCACTATCACCATCACTACTAAACTCCGAGGAATTCTATGGGAGCTGGCCAGGTAGGATTTAGCGAGTGGCAGCTTCCGAGGATTACTACGTGGAGTTGGCACAGCGCTAACCTTCCGAGGATTTCTATGGGAGCTGGTCCGGCAAGATTTGCCGAGTGGCAGCTCCCGAAGAGTTCTACATCGAGCTGGCAGAGCGATAACATTCCGAGGATTTCTTTGGGGGCTTGCCCGGCAAGATTTGGTGAGTGGCAGCTTCCGACGATTACTACGTGGAGTTGGCACAGCGAGAACCTCTGAGGCCTGGTAAGATTTGCTGAGGTGGGAGCTTCCGAGGATTTCCGTGGTCATATTCGTAGCTTCCATGGGAGAGATTTCCCAAACTCGACCATCTGACATCGCGCTTTGCCAGATTTAATCACCGCATCAATCACGGCACTCGCACCTCCACCAAACGCCACGCCGCCACCAGGAACACCACCGCCACTACAACCGCCATCACCGCATCAATCACGGCACACACCTCCACCACACCTCACCACCAGCAGCAGCAGCAGCGACACCACCGTAATCGCCACCGCAACATCACGGCACTCACACCTGAATCACACATCACACTATCACCAGGAACACCACCACCACCATTACTTCTAAAGACAAAAGATCCTCCCCCGATATCTTTAACCAGCTGTTGGAGCAAGAGCACACTGGACTCGCATAAAGACCCGTAGACTCACACAGAGACCCACTGACTCGCACAGAAACACTTACAGAGAGGCTTGTAGACTCAAAGAGCCATAGATCCACACAAGAGACCCGAAGACCCACACAGAGACCGATAGACTCACACAGAGAGACCCATAGAGCCACAGAGACCCATAAACCGACAAGAGACCCGTAGTTCATAATAACGATGGCGACTACAACTATGATGGTGAGGACGATGACGGTGATCATTGACGCCGACGACGACGACAACTACAACGACACCACCGGGCACCGGTGAAGACCACGACGACACTAAATGACGACAATAACGTTAACAATTACGACGCCGTCCGACCGCCACGTGAACTCACGACCTTCCGACCCACGCCCCCCCTCCTCCACCCCCACACGCCACACCCACCCACACCCACGATCGTCGCGAGCGGGACGGACGTGCGGAATATAACAATTACGGAGTGAATGAACGAATGACGCGGGGCGCGGTAAACCCCCAGGAACGACTGCGCGAGAATTATTATCGCGCGGGTCCCTCGCGGCAAAGGCAGAGAGCGCCGTGAGCGGCATTAGACGGCATCTCTCCTTCCCACCGTTGATGATGTTTATTATTATTATTTTATTATCGCCATCAACGGAGGTGCGGAGGGGAAAGGAGTCGCGGGGAAGTGCGGGGGATGGAGGTCGCAAAAGGGGAGGGTCGTGGCGTCATCCAAGCGGAAGGGTTCACAATGGCCGTGTCGGAGGCACCGTGACGACAGGGCCGAGAGAGGTCCTGGGTTCGAGGCCTGGGCCCGGGTTTCTCTCTCTCTCTCTCTTTCAGAGGGTTCATAACGGCGGCATTAGATGCTGGGCAAGCACTGCTGAAAATCCTGGGTTCGAGACCCGGGTCTGGGTGTATCTATCTCACTCTCTCTCTCAGAGGGTTCATAGTGGCCGCGTCAGAGACACTGAGAGGACAGCACTGAGATTACGATCTTCAGCCGAAGGTCTACAATGTCTCTCTCAAGAGAGGACGTGGCTCGTGATGGCCGTGACGGAGACACCGAACCGGCAAGGTTACGAGCTCGAGTCCCGACTGAGCCAAAATTGAACTTGGGTCACCGGGTTCGAAATTCAGTAGGCTAATCACTGCGCCACCGCCCACCATGAAGACAAAGATCCCCTGCATTGCTTAACAGACTGTTGTGGGCAAGTGCTGTTGGGCGAGCAGTACCTATGAAGGCCGGCACGGCACACAAGCGGGTGGGTGGGGGAGGCCAGCGCCATACCCGGCCACCTTTGTCTCCCTATTGCTGATGTTTGTACACACCGCCCCAGGTACTCATATTGAGGCTGAGTTGAGCGAAAGCTGAGTCGACACGGACACATGGACGGGCCCACGGGGCAGGGCCCACGGGGCAGGGCCCACGGGGCAGGGCCCACGGGGCAGGGCCCACGGGGCAGGGCCCACGGGGCAAGGCACGACCATTCCTGCTGGGCGTAGCAATTGGCAAGAGGCAGCCCCCGCATCCTTCCGTAAAAAAAAAAACACCGCTACGGGAGATGTCGGCACAACGGTGAGAAGAGTTCTGAGACAGAGGAGAAGCGTGGAAGAAACGCAGAGGGGAGGGGGTTGGAGGTGTGGGGGGAGGGAGGGGGGGGGTGTGAGGGGGGTGAGGGAGGTGGGGAAGGGTCGAGGTGTGGACAGGGGCGTTGAAAGTTTAATGCGACGGGCGGGATCGAGCGTCAGCGGAAATCGTCCCCCGAGCGATGGAGCGAGCAGACGAGCCGGACGTCGATAAGTTTGATTCTCGATCCGGGGTGGGCGCGGGGTGGGGGACGAGGGTGGGGAGGCCGGCGGCGGGGGGGGGGGGGGTGAGTTACCGGACTGGAGGGAACGAGCTGCATCGTCACGAGAGCACGGGGGGCCGCGGTGATGCGACAGTCAAGAGCGGTCGTCGTCGCGATGGCGGTGATGGTAACGATGGCGAGGAGCGGTAGTACAGCGGTTAGCGCGCCGCACTACAGCACACAAGGGGGTGGCCAGCGCCACGCCCAGCCGCCTTTGTCTCCCCCGTGGTGATGTTTACGCACCGCACCAGCTACTCCTTTTAAGGCTGAGTCGACCTCGGGGAGGCCCAGGATCGGTTCAGACGATCGTCACCGGTGTTGGTGGCCGTGAGCGGGAGTCGAACTCGGCTCGCCGGAAACCGTAGCGCTGACCGCTGCACCAACCCGCCCACCCGCTACCCGCCTGGTGCCAGGCCAGGTGCACTTTGAGGCCACGTGAAGTGTCGACGGCTTGCCGACAAGACCCAAGTGCCTTGGGGTTGACTGACAGGGATGACCGAGCCGACCGAGATGACTGGGAAGGTGCACCAGCTGTGCCCCCCCCCCCCTTACTCTGCCAACTCACCCACCCCACACACACGCTCACCCACCTCCTTGACACTTGTGACCCGTGCTCTGCAACGGCCCCCCCCCAACCCCAAACTAATAGATAAATAATGGCTCGGGGGGGGGGGGGGGGGGGGGGGGGGGGGCACGGAAGCCGGCATTGGGGAGACGCGGCCAAGGATTTAGAATTTACGGCTCGTGTCGCCGCTCCGAGCCCGTCCGCTGCGATTAGCGCTGGCCATTACGCGTCTGTCGGCGTGCGGTGGCGGGCAGACGGGCAGTCGGGGGGGGGGGGGGGTGCGTGGGGGTGGCGGGCGACGTCACCGTTTAATTAGCGCCGCCGGTGATGAGAAACGGGGACGACGCGGTCACAGCCCACATCTCCGACCGCCACCGCCACCACCACCACCGCCACCACCGGCACGTGTGTGCACGTTCCACGCGGTCGCCCCTGTAAACCACGCTAAATGTACGTACGTATGTTGAGCTTCTTCCGCACCGTCCGTAGCCAACCATGCCATTCGGAGGTGAACGTTACGTGAGAGTTTCCCCCAGCTCGATGGGGCTCGCGCAAAATGAACGGGCTTCAGTGGCAGCACGGAAACGAGCTGTTTACGCTTCTGGTCTTATCCAGGGTGAGTCGCCAACAGCTGCGCAACGACACAGGAGTTCGTCATTCGTACCGGACCAACTCCGCCAGGGGCACCGTGACCCCACGTGACAGACGGACGCACGGACAGAAAGACAGAGACTTCTCCAGGGTAAGGCCCTAAGAGCCACCCGGGAGCGACACAGTCGCACAGACGCGCTTCCGCGGCCGTCCGAAACGCTCTTTCCCTTCCTATGTGACCGGAACGCAATTGGTTAAAAGTTATCAATACCGACAAGACCGAGGTAAGGGATCGTCGCCTCCAATGCTCGGTTCGGGCCGGCCCGGTGCGAGACCGAACTCGCACTCATTAACGGGGCTCAGCATCGCGCCCTGCCCGAGCTACGTAAACCATGAGGTAGTGGGGGTAGTGGTGGTGGTGGTGGTGGGGTTCTATTTGACAGCAGTCTAAACGTGCGCGTGCAGGCGGCGGCGGCTGTGGCCAAGTCCGCCTTCGAAATTTCACCTCCGCCAACACCTCCCCTTTCCGGTCAGCTTGCGACCTCGAGTCGCTGACCCTCGCATTTGCCTCGACCCCATCACGGTAACGCCCCTTGGCGCGCGCGCGCCGTGCTTCCACGTGCCTTGCCGAGGTACCCGCCAACCCCGGAATTCCCGTTCCCACTAAACCCTGCCCTCTCCGTACCCCATCCCTGTCCACCGTGTCACTTTCAGCTACCAACATCGTACCACTCGCAAAGCCTTGTGTGGGCGCAACGGATAATAGGCGCTGTACGAGTATTACGATAAGTGCTCTTGGGTTCTTTCGGTGAAGTCACGTGAATAGAAAAAAAACTAATTTTGATTTAAAGCTTTCGTGACTGCAAGGATTCATCTTCTTTGGTTCTTTCGGTAAAGTCACGTCGAATGAGAATAAAATAATACATTGATAAAATTAAATAGCACAATAAAATTCTCACCACGTTTCGGCTACAACACAAGCAGCCTTCATCAGGTCCAGCGCTCCAGCGCTGTCCTCCAGACAGCCTCGTCCCTTCACCTGATGAAGGCCGCTTGCGTTGTGGCCGAAACGTGGTGAGAACTTTATTGTGCTATTTAATTTTATCAATTTATTATTTTATTCTCATTCTACGCGACTTTACCGAAAGAACCAAAGAAGAAAAAACTAACAGATCAAGACGTTTCGATCGCAACACAAGCAATCGTCTTCAGGTGAAAAGGGTACAGCAGGCGGACCTGCTGAGGCAGGAATAAATGTAGCGAGAGAGCTTCAAGATATTAAGATGAGAAAATGCGGCGGCCCGAATTCTCAGGGCGTGCAGCCACGCTTCAAGCACATTACCCGCCCCCCACTCGCCACGATGTGCACTGGCTTCCAAGTAAGCCTTTCGCATCCAGTACAAGGTCGCCATTCCGGTCCATAAAGCTCGGCATGGTCTTGGACCAATGTAACCTGTGGGGCCGACTGATCTGCCACGCGACTGGGGTTTATAACTCTACGCTCTGCAGGAGCAGGACCTGCTACTACTCTTCCCAGCCTCGATGCTGGATGGGGGTCACATCGCTATCAACCCCTTATCAGTGGCCAACCTTATTACAGAACCAATTGAGATTTTATTTATTGGTCATCCCGTGCCCCTTATAAATCTCAACGTTCATTCGGCAAAGTCCCATCACAAGGGAGACACACAAACAAATAGACAATAATATTTTTGGCCGTATTGAAACGTTTGTTTGCCATATGGACCTGAAAACTCAGTTTCCTTGTACAAGAATATGGGGTAACCCGTATGGGTTGACAGGTGTGCTATAGCTATGTATCTCTATATATTTCTATGTGTCTCTATCTATCTCCATGGGTCTGTATATAATCATACCCGTCAACCCCTTATCAGTGCCCGACCTTACTACAGACCAATTTAGACCTTGTGGTCACCCCGTGCCCTTATAAATCTCAACGTTCATCCTACAAAGTCCCATCACAAGGGAGAAACACAAACGCATAGACACAAAGTTATATTTTTTGTTGCCCGTATTTAAACGGCTGTAGGCTGTATGGACTTGAAAACCCAATTTCCCTGTATAAGAATAGGGGGCAAACCGTGTGGGTTGACAGCTATGGGGTCGGGCCTTCTCAAGCTTTGCCCCAAAGATCTGGAATGCCTTGCCAGCGGCGATCCGGCACGCTGCGAGCCTCGGTGTGTTTGGGAGGGAGCGCAAGACTCGCGATTTTCTCACGGCTTTTACTTAAACGTGATTTGTCTTGGCGTTTTATTTCCGCGTGCAATGTTTTGACACCCCCTTGAGTAGAGGTAATTTTACATTTAAAAGACGGTTTTGCGATATTAGGAAGCCACTAGGAGCTATGCACTTTAAAATCATTTACACTGAAAACTCACTTCTTGAGAACTGCTTTTAGTGTTTAGTTTGTTGTCCTTCCCCCCACACCTCCGATCAGCACGGTCGGCTACGCACGATGCGAAAGTGCAATGTACATACTGCCCATAGACAAACACTACCCATAGACTCAACACTGCCCATAGACAAACACTACCATAGACTCAACACTACCCATAGACTCAACACTGCCCATAGACAAACACTACCATAGACTCAACACTACCCATAGACTCAATACTGCACCATAGACTCAACACTGCCCATAGACTCAACACTACCCATAAACTCAACACTACCCATAGACTCAACACTACCCATAGACTCAACACTACCCATAGACTCAACACTACCCATAGACTCAACACTACCCATAGACTCAACACTGCACCATAGACTCAACACTGCCCATAGACTCAACACTACCCATAGACTCAACACTACCCATAGACTCAACACTGCCCATAGACTCAACACTGCCCATAGACAAACACTGCCCATAGACAAACACCACCCATAAACTCAACACTACCCATAGACTCAACACTGCCCATAAACTCAACACTACCCATAGACTCAACACTGCCCATAAACTCAACACTACCCATAGACTCAACATTGCACCATAGACACACACTACCCATAGACTCAACACTACCCATAGACTCAACACTACCCATAGACTCAACACTGCACCTCCGGTCAGCAGGGTTGGCTACGCACGGTGCGAAAGAAGTGCAACGTACTGTCAATTGCGGGGCTGCCTCCTTGCCGGTTGTTGTCGAGTCAACACGGCGACGCAAATTCCCACCTCACGCTCCGATCCACGCCCGAACGCCCCCCCCCCCCATCTCCCTCCGCGTGAATCCCCAAAGCGCTCGCTCCGCGTTCTAACGGCGGAGACGCGCACAAACTTGCACCACCACCACCACCACCTCCAACCCCCACACAAACCCTTCCTGCCTTCCAACCCCACAAAGACAAAGATCCCTCCGTATAGTCTCGACAGGCTGTTGGGGCAAGTGCCGCTACGCAAACAGCAGTGCTTACGAAGCCCGGAATGGCGCACGGAGGGGGGTGGGGGGGTGGGGTGGCCAGCACCACGCCCGGCCAACTTTGCCTCCCCTAGTGACGGATGTTTATTACACGCCACTGCACCAGGTGACTCATTTGAGGTTGAGTCGACCGAGGGAGGAGGCCCAGGACCGGTTCAGATTAGAGTCACCGGTGTTGGTGGCCTTGAGCGGGAATCTAACTCTGGTCGTCGGGTATCTTAGCGCAGCGCGCCGATAACACCACAACCCGCCCCCCCACCTCCACCAACTGGCGCCACGTGCGTCAGTGATCAACAGCGACGTGACGCAGCTGCTCCCCGTCAAAATAAGAAAATATAAACCCCCCCCCCCCGAACGATGATCGCGCGCTCCGATAGCTCGACACGCTCACCGGCGGTGGCGGCGGTTCAGTCGCCTCCGTATCAGTCTTCCATAGCTGCTGCTACTGCTGCTACGACGACGACAATGATGATGGCGACCATCTACCGCGCGCTTTTGCTCATCGATTGCTCCACCCATGCTGAGAACTCGGGTCTCTACTGGACTAACCACTACCAGACCAGTACCACCACCACCACCACAGTGGACAGCCACCACCAGCACTACCAGTACCACCACCACCACCACAGTGGACAGCCACCACCAGCACTACCAGTACCACCACAGGCCGTTGAGGCAAGTGCTGTTAGTGAGTCACAGCTACGATGAAGGTGCAAGAGGACTGGGTGCTGAAGTGGACAGCACCACATCCGCGCTGCCTTTGTCTCCCAAGTGGCGATGTTTACACATCACAACAAGTGCCGATTTGAGGCCAAGTCGACTTCGGCGAGGCCCAGGACCGGTTCAGATCACCGCCACCGGTGTTGGTGGCCATGAGCGGGAATCGAACCTCGGGTCGCCGGGTTCGTCCCGCAGCGCGCTTAACCGCTGCACCACCGCTCCCCACTACACCTAAGATCCCCCGTGCAGCCTGTAACAGACTGTAGGGGCAAGTGCTGTTAGCGAGCAGCACCTACGAAGGCCGGCACGGCACACGAGGGGGTGGGTGGCCAGCACCACGCCCGACCGCCTTTGTCTCCCCAATGGCGATGTTGACACCACACCGCACCAGGGTACTCATTTGAGGCGGAGTCGACCGAGCGGAGGAGACCCAGGACCGGCTGTTCTGATACTCATCACCAGTGGTGGTGGTGGTGGCCGTGAGCGGCAATCGAACCTCGGGTTTGCCGGAGGTCCGTAGCGCAGCGCAAACAGCTGCACCACCGCTCCCCACTACACCGCCATTACCAGCACAACCACTGCGGTCACTGGATGGACACGGGGGGGGGGGTGGAGGGCGAAGGATCGATAGCTCTCTATTGTTGTGTTTCTGCTCGCATTGACCCGCAGACACAACGCCCGCCCCGCCCGCCCGTCTAATCAATTAGTGTCTGCGAGCAGAGGTGAGAGGTGAGCAGTGACAGGGTGAGGGGGTGGGTGGGGGGGGGGTGAGCGTGTGGGGTGACCCTCAATTAGTGGGGGCATGTCATTGCTCACTTGCATCATCTCACTCACTCGCTCTCCAACTCGCCCAACTAACACCCATTCATTCATTCGCCTGCTCACACACCTACCCAACCAGTCACTCACTCCATCTCTCACTCTCCTACTAACCCACTGAACACTCCCGCATACACCCATTCATTAATTCATCGACTCACTCACCAACCCACTCAACCTATCCACTCGCTCACATACACACCCACTAGGGAACGCCATCCACTCCCTCGCTTACTTCGTTCACTCACCAGCCCACTCACCAGCCCACTCACTGGCGCCACCTTCGCCCGGCCTTCCCACAATGCCAAGGGGGATGGGAAGGGGTGTGGTGTGGAGGGTAGGGGGGGTTACCCACAATGCACCGGTTACACCCCCCAATGAAATCAAAGTGGGACGACTAATTAATGAATCCATCTATCCGGCGTTATAAAAAGTATTATTATTATTAATTGGGTTGACTGCCCTCGCTCGATCACTTTCACTCACACCCGGATGTGGATCTGACAGCCGAGCGCCTAGAAGAGAGAGGGCTGGAGGAGGGAGAGGGGGGAGGGAGAGAGGATGGGGGAAGTAGGGAGGGGGATCTGTGAGGTGGAAGTCGTTGATCACACGGCGATGATTTGGGTTTGGATAACCGAGACCTTTGATAATAAATAAGCTTGTAGAAAAAGAGGTAAAGCCGCAGCCCTGCAAGTGCTCGTTCGTGCCGCTGCTGGCGGACGTGGCCTCCGCTCTAGAGGGAGCCCCCAAGTGAATGCGCCCCCTCTAGAGCGGGGGCGGTGGTTGCGGCCCGAGACAACGCGTCCATGCAAGACCGGCTCACCGTAACCCCGACCACTGGTGGCGGCCGTGGCCGGGAATCGAACCCGGGTCCACCTGGATTGGTAGCGGAGCAGCGCGGCTAACCGCTGGTGGAGACACCACTCTCCCAAACACATGCACACGCACGGACGTCCACACACGCGCGCGCACGCATAGATACGCACACGTGGTGCACAGATATGCGTGCGCACAAAAGACAAAGATCCCCCGCAAAGCCTTAACAGGCTGTTGGGGCAAGTGCTGTTAGCAAGTAGCAGCACCTAATAAAGGACAGCATGGCATACGAGTGGGTGGGTGGCCGGCACCACGCCCGCACGCCGCACCTGGTACTCGTTTGAGGCCGAGTCGACCTAGGGGAGGCACCAGGACCGGTTCAGACAATCGTCACCGGTTTCGAACTCGGGTCTCCTGCCGGGTTCGTCGCGCAACGCGCCGACCGCTGCGCCACCGCTCATAGACTTAACAGACTGTTGGGGCAAGTGCTGTTAGCAAGTAGCACCCTATGTCGGCCCACACGGTGACACCAGAGGGGCAGATGACCAGCACCATGCCCCGGCCGCCTTTGTCTCCCTCGTGGCACCGCCACACACGCACACACACTCACAAACACACTCACCGACACTCTCACAAACAGACACACTCACAAACACACACGAGCATCACTATTGATCGCTTGACCCCGATTAACACTGCGCTCTTACTGCCGCCCGTGACGGACGTCCGGTCCACCCCCACATCCACCGGGGGGTGGGGGGGGGGAAGCGGAGGACAACACCACCACGACATCACCCGGCAACCACACAGCACGCACGGTACACACACACACACACAAAGATCCCCCGTATAGCCTGAACACACTGCTGGGCCAAGCGCCGAAGGCCGGCATGGCACACAAGCCGGGAGGTGGCCAACAACACTTCCAGCCGCCTTTGTCTCCCCCAGTGGCTATGTTTACTACACATCGCACCAGGTACTCATTGGAGGCTGAGTCGACCTCGTGGAGGCCCAGGACCGGTTCGGATAACAGTCACCGGCGTTAGCCGTGAGCGGGAATCGAACTAGCGCTGTGCAGGTTCCCAGCACAGCGCTACCAACTCCGCACGCACGCACGCACACACACACAGACTTAAAACAGAGATAACATTTCAATGTCATCTATTCATATTTTTAATTCCTATTTTCCAAATGCACATGTTACACATTCAAATGTAACATTTATATTATCACACACGTCGTTTAGCATTTTGCAGGCTCGGGATGTAGCGGCAGATGCGTGGCATGGCGCAGGTGCAGGCGCACTTAGAGTGAGAATCTGCCTGCGTCTCTCCGCAAGGCGGCAGAGCAATGTAGTCAGGGGGACATCCATCGAGTACGTACGAATGGAGTGGGGGGGTCAACCCAAATGCGTACGCTTGCGTATGGGGGGGGGGGGTCTACTGACAATATATGTCACGCAAAGGAAACGGAGGGAGGGTGGGAGGGGGGGGGGGTGAAGCCTCGATAATAATTCGTCCACATTGGCCTTCAAATTAGTTAAGATAGTCTGGCGGTGGACTGTTGGCTTAAACACGTTAATATTATATATATCCTTAGTTTTTTCGGTAAAGTCACGTTGAAGAGAAACAACAAAATAATAAAATATATATAAAACAATAAAAAAATTCTCACGACGTTTCGACCATAACTCAAACGGTCGTCTTCAGGTGTGTTGGTTCGCATGCATTTATTTTTAAACGGCGCCTTTATTTATTTATAAAAAAACCGTTAGCGCCACGCGCAACGATTTGGCAGTTTACCCAGGACTAGTCCATCTATATATTGATCGTTTCTGCGTGGATTAAATATCGGCCGTTCTATAGGATTCGGGGGGGGGGGGGGGTGGTGCATCAAGCGAACGTACGCAGTTGGGGGGGGTAAAAAGTACTCGTGCGTACAGGTAGGGGGGGGGGGTTAAGTTTTGACAGCTTGTTGCGTACCTACTAAATGCATGGCCCCTAACGGGGAGTTGGGGGTGGGGGGCAAGGTGGGGGCCAGGGGGGGGCAGGGGGTGGGGGGACGACGCTCAGAGCTGGTGCCTCGCAAAATGTAATTCAGCGTTCCTGCGGAAGGGGGGATTACTGGCCAACCCTCATCATCATTCCTCGTCCGATTTGCCCGCTGCTTCCATCTCTTTCCCTCTCTCTCTCTCTCTTTCACTCTCTCCGATCGCTCGCTCTCTCCGTGCGTCTGTGTGCATCTCTCTCCACCTCTCTGCCTCTCGCTCCGATCGCTCTCTGTCAGTGCCACTCTCTCGCTCTCTGTGCCTCGCTCTCCAATCTCTCTCTCTCTGTGCCACTCTCTCCATCTCTCTGCCTCTCTCTCCGATCTCTCTCAGTGCCATTCTCCATCTCTGCCTCTCTCTCCCCCATCTCTCCCTTCCATCTCCTACTCTCACTCTCCCCCCGCCCTGCCGCTCTTCTTCATCTCTCCCCTCCCCCCATCCCCTCTCGCTCTCGAGTGATGAGCCCTGTGATTCGTGGCTGGGGTGGTGGCTGCGGTGGCGGTGTTGTGGTTGTTGCGGGAGCGGTGGCGCCGCGGTTAGCGCACTGCACTACGACCCCGGCAGAGAACCGGGTTCGATTCCCGCTCACGGCCAACACCAGTGACGATTATCCGAAGCGGTCCTGGGCCTCCCCCCCCCCCCCCCCCCCCCCCGGTGTCTAAACATCGCCACTGGGGAGACGAGGGCGGCCGGGCGTTGGTGCTGGCCACCCAGTCCCCTCATGTTTGCCGACCTTCATTAGGTGCTCGCTAACAGCAGTTGCCACAGCAGCCTGTTAAGGCTGCATGGGGGTGGCGGTGGTGGCAGCAGCAGCAGCAGCCTGGTACCGTCTCCGCCGCGCACCTTCTATCGGCACGGTTGGCTATGTACGGTGCCAAAGAAGTTCAACGCACGTACGTACGCACAGACACACACGCGGACACACACAGACACGCGCACACGAACACACCTTTCCTCTGGCTTCACTGTCAATTTTCACCACTGTCGCGTGATTTGTACTCCCACCGCAGTGATTTGGGGTCTCCCGGTTTTTTTTTTGGGGGGGGGGACAACAAAGAGCGTGCTTTGATAAACGCGTCGCTCGCTATTCTATAATCTCCAGGGTGAGAACCCAACCCAACCCCACCCCACCCCAACCCCACCCCACCCTAACCCCATCCCAACCCCACCCAACCCTACCCCAACCCCAACCCCATCCCACCCCAACTCAACCCTACCCCAACCCCACCCAACCCCATCCCAAACCCACCCCCATCCCAACCCCAACCCCACCCCAACCCCACCCAACCTCAACCCCACCCCAACCCCACCCCACCCAACCCATCCCACCCCCACCCAACCCATCCCACCCAACCCCATCCCACCCCATCCCCACCCCAACCCCATCCCACCCCATCCCACCCCATCCCACCCCATCCTCACCCAAACCCCATCCCATCCCCACCCCAACCCCATCCCAACCCCACCCACCCCATCCCATCCCCATCCCCACCCATCCCAACCCCACCCAAACCCCACCCAACCCCACCCAACCCCCACCCAACCTCACCCAAACCCCACCCCAACCCCACCCCAAACTCATCCCATCCCCACCCCATCCATCCCAACCCCACCCCACCCATCCCAACCCCACCCCAACCCCACCCCACCCACCCCCACCCATCCCATCCCCACCGAACCCATGACTTCTTGCATACCAGGCGAGGTAGTCAACATCCCACCGACCGCAGCACCCCTACACGTGTGTGTGTGTGTGTTGGGGAGCGGTAGTGTAGCGGTTAGCGCGATTTCGATTCCCGCTCATAGCCACCACATGAGACGATTATCTGAATTGGTCCTGGGCCTCCCCCAGGTCGACCGAGCCTCAAATGAGTACCTGGTGCGGTGGGTAAAGGCGGCCGGGCGTGGCGTTGGCCACCCAACCCAGCGTGTGCCGTGCCGGCCTTCACAGGCGCTGGCTAACAGCATTTGCCACAACAGTCTGTTAAGGCTACACGGGGGAATCTCTCGTCTTTTGGGGCGAACCGGTTTTACTTTCCCGACGCAGTTAACCGGTGAGACTAACCGCCACCCGGTTCAGGCGAAAGCAAATATATTTACAAGGGAGAGTAAATTAGCAGACGGGGGCCCGACGTTGTGGTATTTACTGGCCCCTGGGAGGACCGGGCGAAGGAAAGGTGAGGGAGGTTAACGGTCTGTATCCCGCTATTTATACTCGGGCTACATTATTAGGCCATTATTTTTGTTTGTGCGCAAAAGCGTGCGTGAGCGCGTGCGTGAGCGCGTGCGTATGTGTGTGTCGTATGTGTGTGTCGTATGTGTGTGTCGTATGTGTGTGTCGTATGTGTGTGTCGTATGTGTGTGTCGTATGCGGGGAGCGGAAGTGCAAATGTGAGCGGCGCTACGAACGCGCCGACCCGAGTTGGATCCCCACTCACGGTCGCCGATGCCGTTGAACGATTAAATTCTGAACCGGTCCTGTGCCTTGCCTAGGTCGACTCAGCCCTAAATGAGTACCTGCTGCAGTGTGTAAACATCGCCACTGGGGAGACAAAGGTGGCCTGGCATGGTTCTGGCTTCCCACTCCTTCTTGTGTCGTTTCGGCCTCCATAGGCACTACTCGCTAACAGCACTTGCCCCATTATGAGACCTCCCTTGCCAGCATCAAAACATAAGAATAGGGGGCGACTCGGAGAGGGGGCGACTAAGACACGGGATGACTCAGAGGCGCTGGGAGGAGGACCCACAGACGAGGAGGATCCGGCGCTATCCAACATTCGCCCAAGCTCTAAGGTCCTCTATATAGTAAGGTGCTACCGGCCAATAATTAATGAGCATTGATACTAAACTAAAAACTATTTTTTATTTTACCAGGTAAGGTCCAGTGAGCTATATACCTCTCTTTCAGAAGCGACATGGCCATCACAGACGATAGGTCAACGAAGTGGGGCTTATCATCATCGTGTGGACATTTATAGCAACAGCCAAATACTCGAAGCATGCGAAGTCGACTCTAAATGCGGAGGGAAAAACTGGAGGACCGAGAAAAATCCACGCGAACATGGGGAGAGAGACATGCAGACTCCAAATATACAAATGTCAAGGTCGGGATCGAACCCACGATCTCCTGCATACCAGGCGAGGTAGTTAACATCTCACCACGGACAGAGAGAGAGAGAGAGACACGCAAACTCCAAATATACAGGTGTCAAGGTTGGGATCGAACCCACGATCTCCTGCAAACAAAGCAAGGTAGTTAACATCTCACCACCGAGTGGGAGGAAACCGGAGCGCCCGGAACAAACCCACGCGTGCGTGGGGGCAACATCTCCCATACAGATGGAACGGATGGAGATCACACTTTCCTGTACCGCCTTCTCCTCGCAGAGCCAAGGGTACGGCTTCCTCCTCGACGCCCACCCACGGTGAAGGGAGCTTCGCACAAAATCCGAGAGGAATCCACCAACCCTCGCTGCTGCTGCTGCTGCTTCTTCCACAGCTCTGGGTCACGACACAGGCAGCCACGTGCAGCAGCAGCAGCGTAGCCGCCACCATCATCATCGCCACCACCTGCCATCACCACCCGCCATCACCGCTACCGCCACCACCAACACCACAGCCACCAAACGCCACCACCGCCACCCAGCTGAATATGCCAATCACACTTCTTGGATGTTATTTAAGGTCGTTGACCGGTTCAACAAGGTTAAACCGCTAACTATTTTCGCAACTGGTAACCAAGTCCAGTGGAACGCGAGTACCGCAAAGAACGCACCGATTGTGCGAACCGCACCGATTGTGCAAGCCGCACCGATTGTGCGAACGGCACGACGGCAGGCCCAAGTCACCGCGCGGTACGTACGCGCCGCTCGGCGCAACCGGTCGCAACCGGTTTTTAGGAAGTGTCGTTCCCTGGGCAGCGTGGGTCAGAGGGTCGATTCAGGTGACGTTGGGTTCTTAATTACAGTCACGGGGGGGGTGCTGGTGGAGGGGGGGGGGCGCTTTGCCGTGGGGGGGCAAGGTGGGGGGCTACTAACGAACCGTTCCAATCAGCGATAATTGGCTCAACGGAAGCGTCGATGGGAAATCGTTTGCCTAACGAGAGCGGCGGCGGCCGGGACGCGAGACCGACCGGAGTCTGTTTCTCACAGCCGCCGTTAGCCCCCCAACTCCCCCACCCCCCCCGCTTCTAAGTGTCAATGTCAAGAGTGTGTGAGGTTGGTGGCGCACAAAGAGATGGGAAACATTCAATGCAAGGCATTGAATTTGAGAGCCGAGACGGCGGTGATGGCGGCGAGCGGAGTAACGAGCGGGATGAGCGAGCCATCGAGCGTGTGAGCAGGTGAGGAAACGAGCGAGAAGGTGAGCGAGCGAGCGCCGAGCGAGTGAGCGGGCGAGAAAGGGAGAAGGTGAGCAAGTGAGTGAGTAAGCTAGCAGGTGAGCAAGTGAACACGTAAGCGACAAGGTGAGCGAGTGAGTGAGCGAATAAGCGACAAGGTGAGTGAGCGGGTGAGCGAGCAAGCAAGCGAGGTGAGCGAGTGAGTGAGCGAGCAAGAAGGCCAGTCAGAAGGCGAGCGCGTGAGCGAGTGAGGTGAGCGAGAAAGCGACAAGGTGAACGAGCGAGTCAGTGAGTGAGCGAGATGAGGGAGCCAGTGAGTAAACGAGCAGGTGAGCGACGGAGCGGGTGACGGAGTGGACGGGCGAGCAGAGGGAGGCACGGCGGGGTTTGTACATTGCAGAGACAAATGGGTGTTTGCTTATTTTCCCATCGAGCACCGGAGTCGTGGGAGCGAGGCACGGGGAAGGAGATTCGGGGAGGCATGGGGAGGGAGCCGCCGGGAGAGAGATGCAGGGAGTGAGACACAGGGAGGGAGACGCGGCGAGGCATGGGGAAGCGAGACACGAGGCTGCCCTCGTTCACACCCTGCCCACCGCTACCGTCGCCACTGCCCACTGTTGGGGCGATTGATAATTATTAAATAGTGTACAAACCGTGTGTGTCTTTGTGTGTCTGTGTGTGTGGGGAGCGGTGACGATTATCCGAGCCGGTCCTGGGCCTCCCCTAGGTTGACTCGGCCTCAAACGAGTACCTGGTGTTGCAGTGTGAAGCAAAACATCGCCACTGGGGAGACAAAGCGGCCGTGCATGGGTGCTGGTCACCCACCCCCCCCCCCCCCCCCGTGTGCCGTGCCGGCTTTCATAGGTGCTAGCTAACAGCACTTGCCCCCACTCACCTCATTCCGCTGTGAATTCGCCTGGTGGAAAATATCTTATTACGTTTGCGATCTCAGCTGAAACGCACCCCGTGACATTTTACTGTCCTTCATGTTTTTATTGCTCCCCTGCCTGCCTCTCTCTCCCCTGCCTGCCTCTCTCTCCCCTGCCTGCCTCTCTCTCCCCTGCCTGCCTCTCTCTCCCCTGCCTGCCTCTCTCTCCCCTGCCTGCCTCTCTCTCCCCTGCCTGCCTCTCTCTCCCCTGCCTGCCTCTCTCTCCCCTGCCTGCCTCTCTCTCCCCTGCCTGCCTCTCTCCCCCCTGCCTGCCTCTCTCCCCCCTGCCTGCCTCTCTCCCCCCTGCCTGCCTCTCTCTCCCCTGCCTGCCTCTCTCTCCCCTGCCTGCCTCTCTCTCCCCTGCCTGCCTCTCTCTCCCCTGCCTGCCTCTCTATCCCCTGCCTGCCTCTCTCTCCCCTGCCTGCCTCTCTCTCCCCTGCCTGCCTCTCTCTCCCCTGCCTGCCTCTCTCTCCCCTGCCTGCCTCTCTCTCCCCTGCCTGCCTCTCTCTCCCCTGCCTGCCTCTCTCTCCCCTGCCTCTCTCTCCCCTGCCTGCCTCTCTCTCCCCTGCCTGCCTCTCCCCTGCCTGCCCCTCCCTCATCCCTTTTCTCTCTCCCCTCTCTCCCACCGGTCCTCCCTTCTCTCTCGAATCTCTCCCCCCACTCTCTCTCTCTCCTCTCACTTCACCTCCCTCATTCACAATCCCCTCCCGAGGCCTTTTTGGGAATTGTTGAAAAGGGTCAGACAAGGTCACGTGACCCCAGAGGAGAAAGAGTAAATGCACCAATTACTTTTTGAGTCATTCATTCACTCATTCACTCACTGACATGAACACTACCGCCCCGCACAGAGACCCACAGTAAATTTAAACTATTTTGCCAGGTAAGGTCCACTGAGCTACATAGCTCTTTTTCAGAGGTGACCTGCTCGCAAATGATAGCTCAACGAAGTGGCTTATGTGGACATTTATAGCAGCCAAATACTTTAAACGCATGTTGATACTCAACGCGGATGGGAAAAACCGGAGGACCCGGAGAAAGAATCCACGCTACCATGGGAAGAGAGACATGCAAACTCCAAATATAAAACAGCCGTCAGGGTCGGGATCGAAACCACAACCTCTTGCATACCAGGCGACGGAGATAACATCTCGCCACCTCGGTGCCACATACCCTTACACACCCACTGACACTCCTACCCACCCACCCAACTACTCACTGACACACCTCTCTACCCACTCACCGAGTCACCCATTTGCTCACCCACTCGGCCACTAGCACACCTACTCACTAACCCACTCACAACAGCCGCTCACCCCATGTGAATATATAGAGGCAGCGTCCCGACTTACGAACGAATTCGTTCCCGAGAGCCGATCGTACGTCGACCGGTTCTCGTAAGCCGGAACACAATAATAAAAAATGTGTGTACTGTTCAACAACACATGGAAGCGTTGTTAAAACCCACCGAACCCACGAACTCCTGCGTACCAGGCGAGGGAGATAACATCATGCACACACGCACCAGCTCCCGTTGAATTTCCAAACGGGGGTGGGCGGGCGGGCGGGCGTTGTCGCTCTTGACGGATAATCGCCATCGACGGAATATAATATCGATCAAACATCTGCCAGAGGTCGGCAATTATAAGGGGGGCCCCCCGAGATGACGGGGCCTGTGGCGTTTCGTCCATATCTTATCAAACCCACCGCCCCACCCTACCGGGCGTGTGTCACACACGCAGAGGGCTCGGCTTCCCGCGATCGAACTCGTGGCTCCTTTGACTTTGGTCGGTAAGGTGAGCGAGTGAGAGGGAGAGAGAGAGAGGAGAGAGAGGTGGGGCGAGAGGGGGAGAGAGATTGAAAGAGCGGGGAGAGCAGGCGAGATTGGGTTGAGATGATGTGTTTATCTAGGAAAAAAAATTAAATTGGATTTTTATAAACATATGAGATTACAATGATCCACAGACTTAATAATGTACATAGATACCCACAGACGAACACAGAGACCCAGAGACTAACATAGAGACCCATATATACACACACAGCAACATATGCTTACAGAGAGCCATATACAGAGAACCACCGACTAATATTGAGACCCAGACTAGACTAACACAGAGACCCAGAGACATATACAGAAATCCACAGAAAAACATAAGAAACCCTAAGATATACATACAGCAAAACAAAGCTTAGAGAGCAATAGTCAAAGAACCACCTACTCGTATTGAGACACGGTGAATAACATAAGAGACCCATAGACATACATAAATCAAAACTCACACAGACCCATAAACTAACACAGATAACCATAGACTCAAGAGATCCAGAGTCTAAGAGATTCAGACTCGCAGAAGATCCACAGCCTTGTATAAGGCAACATCGGCACAGACCAATAATCTAGCATATAGACCCACAAACATGCATACAGTGAAGTGGACTTACAGAGACCCATAGGCTTGCACTCATAAAGACACACAACTACAGTCATAGATTAAAATAGAGTGATACCCCAAACTTACTGACACATATATACAAAGCAAGACTTACAAAGAGACCCACATGCTTACATAGAGATCCACAGAATTACACAGAGATCCATAGACTTAGATAAGAAACCCATAGGCACACACAGATCTATAAGCTTACATGGAGACCCATAAATTTACAAAGACACATGGATGCATGTTGACTTGCAGAGAGACCACTAGACTCACAGGAATACCCATAGGCTCACACAGAGACCCATAGACTCGCATTGATACTAACAGACTCATAGGGACCCATATGCTCACACAGAGACCCACAGACCTACAGTTACCCACAGATTTACAGAGACCCATAGGCTCACAAAGAGAACCCATAGGATCACATAGAGAACCCATAGTCTCACACAGAGAACCCATAGAGTTACATACACCCATAGACTTGACTTCGACTTTGGACGGGCCGGGTAAGCGAGTGAGCGTGCAAGCGAGGGAGGGCGGGGGAGAGCGAGAGAGAAAGAGAGCAAGACAGAGAGAGAGAGGGAGAAATGGAGAGAAAATGGGGTTGCGGCGGAAGTATGTTGATAAATTAAATGCATGCAACATGGGGAGACAGTCACTTAAGTGAGCCTCTCGGGTCTGTCAGGGTGAGGGATTGTACGGGGCAACGTGAGCATGTGTGCATTCCAATGTATGTACCGGAATTACATAGACTCATGTAATAACCCAGAGATTCGCAAAGAGATCCATGGACTCACACAGAGACCCGAGAGACTTACCGATACCCATAGATTTACATAGTCCCACAGACTTAAAATACCAGTACCTACAGAAATCCGTAAGACTTCAGAGAGTCCCAGAGAGGCTTACGCAGAGACTCATGTACATAAATAATAAGACCTCGAGGTGGAGGCACATCCACCAGCAGTGGCATGAGCAGGAAATTGCAAGGCTCAACCTTCACCATCAAGGTGACTCGCCGTTTTTTCCCCTCCCTCTCTCGGGCTGATGACATGTCCATCAGCCCTTGTATATTTAATAACAAATATTGACAAACATTTTCACGATCGCCCACCCACTCATCCATCCACCCACCCGCCCACAAATCCACTAACCCACCCGGCCAATCACCCACCCACCCAACCACCAACCAACCCAGTCAACCACCGACTCATACATCAGCCCACAAATTCACCAACCCACCCACCCACTTGTTCACTCACCCACACACCCGGCAACACTCTCATTCACCCACCTATACACCAATGCACTCACCCACCCATTAATACTTTCACTCACTCATACAACGACTCACTTACACACCTGCTCACTCACTAAATCACACACACACACTTAACCACCTACCTGCTCACTCACTAAATAACCCACCAACTCATCCGCTCACTCACCCACCCACCCACTCACTCAGCCGCTCACTCAGCCACCCACCCAGCCACCCACCAGTCCACTCACTCACCCACCCACTCGTCACTCAGCCATCCACCCAGCCACCCACCAGTCCACTCACTCACCCACCCCACCCACTCGCTCACTCACCCACACACCCGACAACATACTCACCCACCTATACACCAATGCACTCACCCACCCATTAATACTTCCACTCACTCATACAACGACTCACTTACACACCTGCTCACTAACTAAATCACACACACACTTAACCACCCACCCGCTCACTCACTAAATAACCCACCAACTCACCTGCTCACTCACCCACCCACTCGCTCACTCAGCCGCTCACTCAGCCACCTACCCAGCCACCCACCAGTCCACTCACTCACCCACCCACTTGTCACTCAGCCGCTCACTCAGCCATCCACCCAGCCACCCACCAGTCCACTCACTCACCCACCCCACCCACTCACTCACCCACCCCACCCACTCGCTCACTCACCCACACACCCGACAACATACTCACCCACCTATACACCAATGCACTCACCCACCCATTAATACTCTCACTCACTCATACAACGACTCGCTTACACACCTGCTCACTTACTAAAATCACACACACACTTAACCACCCACCCGCTCACTCACTAAATAACCCACCAACTCACCCGCTCACTCACCCACCCACCCACTCACTCAGCCGCTCACTCAGCCACCCACCCACCCACCAGTCCACTCACTCACCCACCCATCCCACCCCCCGCCAGCCCTCTCAATCACCCACCCCACGAGCCAGCTAAGCGATATATAAATAAACGATGCATGTGAGAACACAAATCGATGGGAAATTAAACCAAAGCGCGCGACAAAACAATCACAGCTTAAAAGGAATCGGCTATTTGTTAAAGACGCCTTTCTCCCCCCCCCCCCCACCTCTCTCTTTTTACTTTTCCAGGGGTGGAAAAAAAAAAGCACAGACACCGTTGGTTTTTTTTTGTTCTTTCGTCTAGCGCACGCAGAATTACCGTGGGGCTTTCAACCGCGTCGCCTCGCAAATCGAAGAGAGGTCCAGGTGCCACCCCCCCTCCCACACACAGTACCAAGCAGTAACCAAACCCCCTCTCCGCCCGCGAGCTCCCTCTACTCGCGAAAAGACCACCCGCCCCCCGCCACACGAGGGCCGAGTTCGTTGTTTGGCGAGCGAATGTTCTGGACACCGGTTCTCGGGGCTCCCCTAACCCCTAGGTCGACTCGGCCTTAGCCAAGTCACTCCACGCGCGTGCGCCCTTGCTTACACCGTGGCTTTCTGGGCCTCCCCCTAGGTCGACTCGGCCTTAACCCGGGGAAACTCCACGTGCGTGTCTTCTTCACTGCACTGTTTGCTGTCGTTTGCGGGTGTGTTGTCGTTTGCTGTGGTTTTAACTTGCCGACCCGCCACATGCTCGACATCGGTGGAACACAAGAGCTTCGCAGCTCTTCTGATTCTGCATCCTTTACCTGCGCCGTGCACCAATCGTCGTGACTTTCCGGACCTCCCTTCACTCCCTCCTCCTCCTCCTCTTCCGCCTCCACCACCACCTCCTCCTCCTCCTTCACTTCCTCCTCGGAATTCTGGACCCCGGAAGGCATCCCTCTTCTCATCCTGGACCGGCTCAGGCTCCACCACCACCGTGCCTGCAAACCCCAAAGACAAAGACGGCTGTGTCGGGTGGTGAAGGGTTTTAGCGACGCATTTATATATTTACGCGATCTCACCCAAAAACCTCTTACGGATAAAGATCCCCCGTGTAGCCTTAACAGATTGTAGGAGCAAGTGCTGTTAGCGAGCACCTATGAAGGCCGGCATGGCACACAAAGGGGAGGGTGGCCAGCACCACGCCCGGCCGCCTTTGTCTCCCCAGTGTCGATATTTACACACCGCACCAGGTACTCATTTGAGGCCGAGTAGACCTAGGGAAGGCCCAGGACCGGTTCAGATAATCGTCACTGGTGTTGGCCGTGAGCGGGAATCGAACTCGGGTCGCCAGGTTCGTAGCGCAGCGTAGCGCTAACCGCTGCACCACCACTCCCCCCACACACAGACAAAGGTCGGTCACTCCCCTGTACAGCCTCAGGTTTACATGTCCAGGACTCAGGAGTTGTATGTACGTGTGTCTGTATGTATGCCGAACTTCTTTCGCAACCGTACGTAGACAACCGTGCTAATCGGAGGTGTGGGGGAAGGACAACTACGGGTCTCTGTGTGAGGAGTCTACGGGTCTCTGTGTGAGGAGTCTACGGGTCTCTGTGTGAGGAGTCTACGGGTCTCTGTGTGAGGAGTCTACGGGTCTCTGTGTGAGGAGTCTACGGGTCTCTGTGTGAGGAGTCTACGGGTCTCTGTGTGAGGAGTCTACGGGTCTCTGTGTGAGGAGTCTACGGGTCTCTGTGTGAGGAGTCTACGGGTCTCTGTGTGAGGAGTCTACGGGTCTGTGTGTGAGGAGTCTACGGGTCTCTGTGTGAGGAGTCTACGGGTCTCTGTGTGAGGAGTCTACGGGTCTCTGTGTGAGGCGTCTACGGGTCTCTGTGTGAGGCGTCTACGGGTCTCTGTGTGAGGAGTCTACGGGTCTCTGTTTGAGGAGTCTATGGGTCTCTGTGTGAGGAGTCTATGGGTCTCTGTGTGAGGAGTCTACGGGTCTCTGTGTGAGGAGTCTATGGGTCTCTGTGTGAGGAGTCTACGGGTCTCTGTGTGAGGAGTCTATGGGTCTCTGTGTGAGGAGTCTACGGGTCTCTGTGTGAGGAGTCTATGGGTCTGTGTGTGAGGCGTCTACGGGTCTCTGTGTGAGGAGTCTACGGGTCTCTGTGTGAGGAGTCTACGGGTCTCTGTGTGAGCAGTCTACGGGGCTCTGTGTGAGGAGTCTGTGGGTCTCTGTGTGAGGAGTCTACGGGTCTCTGTGTGAGGAGTCTACGGGTCTCTGTGTGAGGAGTCTACGGGTCTCTGTGTGAGGAGTCTACGGGTCTGTGTGTGAGGAGTCTACGGGTCTCTGTGTGAGGAGTCTACGGGTCTCTGTGTGAGGAGTCTACGGGTCTCTGTGTGAGGCGTCTACGGGTCTCTGTGTGAGGAGTCTACGGGTCTCTGTGTGAGGAGTCTACGGGTCTCTGTGTGAGGAGTCTACGGGTCTCTGTGTGAGGAGTCTATGGGTCTCTGTGTGAGGAGTCTACGGGTCTCTGTGTGAGGAGTCTATGGGTCTCTGTGTGAGGAGTCTACGGGTCTCTGTGTGAGGAGTCTATGGGTCTCTGTGTGAGGAGTCTACGGGTCTCTGTGTGAGGAGTCTATGGGTCTGTGTGTGAGGCGTCTACGGGTCTCTGTGTGAGGAGTCTACGGGTCTCTGTGTGAGGAGTCTACGGGTCTCTGTGTGAGCAGTCTACGGGGCTCTGTGTGAGGAGTCTGTGGGTCTCTGTGTGAGGAGTCTACGGGTCTCTGTGTGAGGAGTCTATGGATCTCTGTATGAGTAGTCTATGGGTCTGTGTGTGAGGAGTCTACGGGTCTGTGTGTGAGGAGTCAACGGGTCTCTGTGTGAGGAGTCTACGGGTCTCTGTGTGATGAGTCTATGGGTCTCTGTGTGAGGAGTCTATGGGTCTCTGTGTGAGGAGTCTACGGGTCTCTGTGTGAGGAGTCTATGGGTCTCTGTGTGAGGAGTTTATGGGACCCCAGTTTAATCGCTGCGGTTGGGGCTGAAACCCGAAATTGGAACCCAGGATCTCAGCTGTGCCATCTCAGTGTCTCTGACACGGCCTTTATGAACCCCCTGGGAGATAGAGACAGACACCTAGACCCAGGATCCGAACCCAGGCCATCCTCAATGTTGGCTCAGCGTCTCTTCACCTCTGAGCCACCTCCATTTACTCCGTGCTTGATGAGACAACATTGAGCAAACGCTCTCTGCCTCTCACTTTCTCCCTCTCAACCCCTTCTGCCCTCTCCCCCTCTCTCTTTCCCCATCTCATTACCCCCCTCTCCATCTCTCCCTCTTTCTCTCTTCCACCTTGTCTCTCTTGCTGTCTCTCCCCCTCTCTCACCTTCTTTCTCTCACCTTCGCCGAGCTATCATTTGTGATAGCCAGGTCACTTCTGACAAAGAACTACGTAGCTCGGTGGGGGCCTGACTTGGTAAAAAAAAAAACATTCCCTCTCTCTTAGATTTAAAGCTTTCGTGACTGCTAGGATCCATACTCTTTGGTTCTATTGGGTAAAGTCACGTAGGTGAAAATATTATTATTTAATATTATTTTCACCTACATGACTTTACCCAATAGAACCAAAGAGTATTCCCTCTCTCCCTTTGAAATCTCTCACTTTCCTCCTCTTGGATATCTCTCTCTGCCCTTGTGCTCTCTCATCCCCAGCCCATCTCTCTCATTCTCACTTTCCCACACTCTAATCAATCAATCAATCGCTTTTCTCTTATTCTAATTCGTTCTTTTCCGTTGCTCCATCTCATCCACGCTCTTTCGCTAAAGACTCTCACGGAGACGCGAAGACTCACACGGAGACGCGTAGACTCATCACACACAGACCGAAAGACTCAAGAGAGATCCATAGACTCGCAACAGAGATCCATAGACACACACAGAGAGAGCCGTAGACTTACAGAGATCCACAGACTCTCACAGAGAACCACAGTGCATAACAGAGGTTTTTTGGGTTAAATCGTGTAAGGTTTGTCACGTCAAAAAAAGTGGCAATTCGTTGCTAGTACAGCACACCGGTGTGTTGGGAGAGTAAACCCGCAACATTTACAATTCTAGTACGACGTTTCGCCATCAATTACAACTAGCATCATCAGGCGACAGCCAGAGTTGTGGAGAAATCCTCCTGCTGTTTCGGTCTTAAATAGAGGCGGTAAATGCGATGTCGTCACTTGTGAGCCAATCAGGTGCGAAGGTCGGGGGGTGGGGGGGGGTTGATGTATGTGTAATGACAGTAGAGTCAACCTATGGTGTGAGTGGACTGGTGGCCACGGGAGGTAATGACAGGGGAGTCAGCCTGCAGTGCGAGTGGACTGGTGGCCACGGGACGTAATGACAGGGGAGTCAGCCTGTAGTACGAGTGGACTGGTGGCCACGGGAGGTAATGACAGGGGAGCCAGCCTGCAGTGCGAGTGGACTGGTGGCCACGGGAGGTAATGACAGGGGAGTCAGCCTGCAGTGCGAGTAGACTGGTGGCCACGGGGGGTAATGACAGGGGAGTCAGCCTGCAGTGAGAGTGGACTGGTGGCCACGGGAGGTAATGACAGGGGAGTCAGCCTGCAGTACGAGTGGACTGGTGGCTATGGGAGGTAATGACAGGGGTATTAGTTGTGGGTGCGAAAGGACTGGTGGCTACGGGAATGATCGAGATCGAGAATAGGAGCGTGGCGAGGTGACGGAAGAGGACGGTGGAGTCTGCCGGCGGAGCGAGCTGTCTAGAACCAGCGAGAAGGTTCGGGATTGGGGGCGTGGCCTCGGACGGTATATAAGGGAGATGCGCGGTAGACTCGGGGCTGTTGCAGTGGGGGTCTCCGCCTGTTCGAGGGTGAGCACGTGGCTCCTTAATAAAATAAACCATCGCAAGACAAGTGCGTCGAAGTCGTCTTTACACGTGTATATACATTACAATGGGTATTCATTACTGGTTGGGTTATTTATAGGGTAATCAACATACATTATATGCACGTACATCCTGCCATTTTTGGGTGCAAGAGATCGCAATTCCTGTTATTGTCTGCTCACAGTTAATCACCATCGACGTATGGTGACCTGCATAGGTATACAGTTAAACAGTGTATTACTTGATAATTCACTTCCAAGCAGCACTAAGCCTGTAGCTATCCGAACGGTTACAATTCTTTTTTATTTCTCTCAATTTCAATAGATTATCTAACTAGTCTTGGCCAGTAGTAATTCGTTTTTCAACATTATCAAAATCAATTGAGTGTCATTGTTGGGATGCGAGTTTTGCCACTGCCAATAAAAGACAGAGATCCATAGACTCACAGAGATCCATAGAGTCTCACAGGCCCGCAAACTCTCACAGAGATCCAGAGTCTCGCAGAGATCCAGACTCACACAGAGATCCACAGACTGTCACAGAGACCCATAGACTCACACAGAGACCCATAGACTCACAGAGATCCACACTCACATAGAGACCCATATACTCAAAGAGATCCAGTCCCACAAAAATCTACAGATTCTCACAGAGATCTAGTCTCAGAGACCCGCAAACTCTCACAGAGGAACCATAGCCTCACACAAGCCCATAGACCTCGCATAGATCCAGTCTCACAGAGAACCACCGACCCACACAGAGGCCCATAGGCTCACAAAGATCCAGTCTCAGAGATCCACAGCCTCTCACAGAGATCGACAGTCTCAAGAGTTCCAGACTCACACACAGATCCACAGACTGACACAGCGACCCATACTCACAGAAAACCACAGAATCTCACAGAGATACAAGTTGCACAGAGATCCACAGACTCTCACAGAGACCCATGGCAGAACCAATCTTGAATCTCACCTTCGGGCAGTTCCGAGACATCCATGGCGGCATCGGCAGAATCTTCCGCCTCCTGCTCTTGTGTCGCTTGTCTCTCCTTGTCCCTCCTCCTTCCTCCTCCTCCTCCTCGCCCTCCAACCATGCCCACTCGCCCCTTAGATCCACCGCCACCACCGCTACCATCGTCGTCGTCGCCACCACCACCACCACCACCACCGTCGTCATCCACCTCCTGTCCGTCCTCAAGATCGTCGTTGTCATCGTTGTTGTTGTTGTTGTTGTTGCCTTGCTCTTTGTTCCTGGCGTCTTCCTCTTCGGCCAGATCGTCGTTGTCGTCATCAGAAGCGATGACCTTGACGACGTGCGCGGGCTTCCTAGAGCGAGAGGGAGGGCGAGAGGGAACGGTGAGGCGGTGTCTCGCGCGGCGGCGATGTCTGCGGGTTCGAATCCGACGTCCCGCCCCGGTTATCACCACGGTTCGGGCAAAACTAGACGGGAAAAAAATTGTCCGTTCACCTATAACGCCGCGTGTGGTTTTCACAACGCGAATTGGATACAACGCGATGAAGAATATATTACAGGGAACACATTTTTGTATACAACGCGGAATGCGAATCGGATACAAGGCGATGATGAATGTATTACAGGGAACACTTTTTTGCATACAACTCGGAATGCGAATTGGATACGTGATGATGAATGTATTCCAGGAAACACTTTTTGTTATATAACGGCGAATGAGAATTGGATACAACGTGATGATGATGATGATGAATGCATTACAGGGAACACATTTTTGTTACATAACGCCGAATGCGAATTGGATACAATGCGATCGAGTGAACGGAAGTACATCGCAGTGGGAGTAAGAATAATCGGTCCTATGGCTCCCTCGGCGCAGCATCGTCACACACACGCGCCTCAGTCTTTGTTCGACGCATCTCGCATGCCATCGCGGACTGTGCACTACACCCCCTATATTATATTATTTATTATAACGCGGTGTTCTTAAAAGAACGCAACTGCCTACCGCCACGTTATACGAGAACAGACTGTACCACGGCCACGTCCCTCTCGGTGAACGTTAAAGATTCCCGTGACATCATTCTAAAAGAGTATAAAATCTATAAACAATTTTTTATTTGCCAGCTAAGGCCCGCTGAGCTACGAAAAAAATATTTTTTCAGAAGCAACCCGAGCTGTCATAAGTGACAGCTCAACATAGTGACTTGTCATCATGTAAAAATGTATCGCAGCCAATTACTCTAAATGCGTGATGTTTGATTCTAAACGTGGAGGGAAAAACCGGAGGACCCGGAGAAAAATCCACACGACCACGGGGAGAGAGACAAGCAAACTCCAAATATACAGGCGTCAGGGTTGGCGTGGAACCCACGACCTCCTGTATACCCGGCGAGGTCGTTAACATCTTGCCACTGTGTCGTCACCTAGGATCTCATCGGGACACGGTCCCCCCCATCATCGACGAGTTACTCCGGCAGGCGAGGCTGCGTTGGCTGGGTTACGTAGCCCACATGCTCAGCCACTGCATGCCCAAGCAGCTTCTGTTTGGCCAGATAGATGGGGCTTAACCGGCACAACATGGGCTGGAGAAGAGATAACGTACAGAAGGCTGCGAAGCTGAACGAACTTGCCAGTGAGAGCGGTACTAGCTGTGTCAAGATCGGCCTCTGTGAAGGAGGCGGCTCGCGAAGGACGCTCCTGGGCAGTTGGAGGCAGTCGCCCTCCGGGAACAATGGAGGGACAGAGGGGCCACGCTCACAACGAGCGGAGCGCCGGGCGGATGAAACGCAGCGCGTTGCCACAGTGAGGAGGGACAGTTGGTGTGCATCTGCCAGTCATCTCAGTCAGCCAACCCATAACACTTGGGTCTGACCCGTGACCTCTGGCCAGCAGCGAGCCTTCCACACTTTATGCGACAGCTGCAAAGCGCACCTAGCCTGACACGGAACACCGTGGTGATGTCGCCGCTACTGAAACTACACTATTTTTTATTTTACCAGGTAATGCCCAATGAGCTGTACAGCTCTTTTTTCAGAAGAGACCAGGCCTCAAATGACAGCCCAACAAAAAGTGGCTCATCATCATCGCGTGGAAATGTACAACAGCCAAATACTGTAAAACGCGTGATGCCGATTCTAAATCTGGAGGGAAAAACCAGAGGACCTGGAGAAAAATCCACGTGACCACGGACAGAGACCATAATAGAGGTTTGTGTGTTAGATGGCGTAAATATATAAACGTGTCGCTAAAACCCGCCACCACCCGACACAGCCAACTAGTAAGGGGTTGTCACGTAAACAGAACATGCCAATTCGTCACTAGCACACACACGCAAACTCCAAATATACAGCACGACCTCCTGTACTCCAGGCGAGGTAATTAACATCTCCTAGCCACTGCGGCACCCCTGAACAAGAGGGAGAGAGCTTCAGTCCACAGCAGCCACCGTGGATGATGGCCAGGACAGCAAACCACGCACGCGAGTGGGCGGATGTTGTTTGTCCGTACTATTAATTTGCGCAAATTACCGGCAATTATTTGACATGTGTCTGGCCATAAAAGACTGCTGTGTGGGGGAAGTGGTGGGGTCGATGATGGTAGAGGCAATATTTATTTGAGCATTCGGTGAGTGTCTATGTGGTGCGCACGTCAACAAATTCCAATAAAGGGGGGGAGGAGGGGGGGGGGGTGATACTGCCGCTTGTAAACCCAATTGAGTAATATTTTTGTAAGGTAATTTTACAGCATCGGGATGTTTGGGGCAATGGCAGTTGCATTGTCTGTGTGTGGGGGGGGGGTTACTTTTTAGCTATGGGAGGAAACCGGAAAACCCCTGCAGGAGACCCAAAGATTCGTGCAGAGATGCAGACTCACACAGAGATGTGTAGACTCACACAGAGATGCGTAGACTCACACAGAGATGCGTAGACTCACACAGAGATGCACAGACTCACACAGAGATGTGTAGACTCACACAGAGATGCACAGACTCACACAGAGATGTGTAGACGCAAAGAGAGATGCATAGATTCACAAAAAGATGCCTAGACTCACACAGAGATGCAGACTCACACAAAGATGCAGACTCACACAGAGATGCGTAGACTCACACAGAGATGCGTAGACTCACACAGATGCGTAAACTCACACAGAGATGCACAGACTCACACAGAGATGCGTAGACTCACAGAGATGTGTAGACTCACACAGAGATGCACAGACTCACACAGAAATGTGTAGACGAAAAGAGAGATGCATAGATTCACAAAAAGATGCCTAGACTCACACAGAGATGCCTAGACTCACACAGAGATGCACAGACTCACACAGAGATGCACGGACTCACGCAGAGATGCACAGACTCACACAGAGATGCACAGACTCACACAGAGATGCACAGACTCACACAGAGATGCATAGACTCACACAGAGATGTGTAGACTCACACAGATGTGTAGACACAAAGAGAGATGCATAGATTTACAAAAAGATGCCTAGACTCATACAGAGATGTGTAGACTCACACAGAGATGCATAGACTCACACAGAGATGCCTAGACTCACACAGAGATGCGTAGACTCACACAAAGATGTGTAGACTCACACAGAGATGCACAGACTCACACAGAGATGTGTAGACGCAAAGAGAGATGCGTAGACTCACACAGAGATGCGTAGATTCACACAGAGATGCATAGACTCACACAGAGATGCGTAGATTCACACAGAGATGCGTAGATTCACACAGAGATGCACAGACTCACACAGAGATGTGTAGACTCACACAGAGATGCGTAGACTCACACAGAGATGCGTAGACTCACACAGAGATGCGTAGACTCACACAGAGATGCGTAGATTCACACAGAGATGCATAGACTCGCACAGAGGCGTAGACTCACGCAGAGTTGCGTAGACACACATAGATGCGCAGACTCACACAGAGATGTTTTGACGCAAAGAGAGATGCATAGATTCACAAAAAGATGCCTACTCACACAGAGATGCATAGACTCACACAGAGATGCGTAGACTCACGCAGAGATGCAGACTCACAAAGAGATGCACAGACTCACACAGAGATGTTTTGACGCAAAGAGAGATGCATAGATTCACAAAGATGCCTACTCACACATAGATGCATAGACTCACACAGAGATGCGTAGACTCACACAGAGATGCACAGACTCACGCAGAGATGCACAGACTCACGCAGAGATGCACAGACTCATGCAGAGATGCACAGACTCACGCAGAGATGCACAGACTCACACAGAGATGCGTAGACTCACACAGAGATGTGTAGACTCACGCAGAGATGCACAGACTCACACAGAGATGCACAGACTCACACAGAGATGCGCAGACTCACACAGAGATGTTTTGACGCAAAGAGAGATGCATAGATTCACAAAAAGATGCCTACTCACACAGAGATGCATAGACTCACAAAGAGATGCAGACTCACACAGAGATGCACAGACTCACACAGATGCGCAGACTCACACAGAGATGCGCAGACTCACAGAGATGCATAGACTCACACAGAGATGCGTAGACTCACACAGAGATGCGTAGACTCACACAGAGATGCGTAGACTCACACAGAGATGCGTAGACTCACACAGAGATGCATAGACTCACACAGAGATGCGTAGACTCACACAGAGATGCGTAGACTCACACAGAGATGCATAGACTCACACAGAGAGGCGTAGACTCACACAGATGCATAGACTCACACAGAGATGCGTAGACCCACACAGAGATGCATAGACTCACACAGATGCCTAGACTCGCACAGAGATGCATAGACTCACACAGAGATGCGTAGACTCACACAGATGTGTAGACTCACACAGAGATGCGTAGACTCACACAGAGATGCGTAGACCCACACAGATGCCTAGACTCACACAGAGATGCATAGACTCGCACAGAGATGCGTAGACTCACACAGAGATGCGTAGACTCACACAGAGATGTGTAGACTCACACAGATGCATAGACTCACACAGAGTTGCGTAAACCCACACAGATGCATAGACTCACATGAAGACCCATAACACTCAGAGACCCACAGACGTACAGAAAGATGCGTAGACTCACAGGGTCGCATACACTCTCACAGAGACCCACATAAGCTCAGAGACCCACAGACTCGCACAGGGAGCCAGATTAATGTGGACTACTTTTCCACTGGCTAGGCGTCTTGGAAGGGGAAACAGTACCCACACTTGACTTCACCACACGTGACCTCGCCACACGTGACCTCGCCACACGTGACCTCGCCACACGTGACCTCACCACACGTGACCTCACCACACGTGACCTCACCACACTTGACCTGCTGCTCAACTAAGTGCGCTGAACCCCTCTCTGCTACTGTATGGACAGTCCAGCCATGCTGCTCATCAGGGTCAACTCAGCCAGAACTGAACACGCGGTCAGGCCTTCCCCTAGGTCAACTCAGCCAGAACTGAACACCCGGTCAGGCCTTCTCCAAGGTCGACTCAGCCAGAACTGAACACTCCGTCAGGCCTTCTCCAAGGTAAACTCAGCCAGAACTGAACACCCGGTCAGGCCTTCTCCAAGGTCGACTCAGCCAGAACGGAACACCTGACCAGGCCTTCTTCAAGCTCAACTCAGCCAGAACAGAACACCCGGCCAGGCCTACCCCTAGGTAAACTCAGCCAGAACTGAACACCCGACCAGGCCTTCCTCAAGGTTGATTCAGCCAGAAGTGACAAACCCCACCCCCACCCACCCCGCCGGCGTGAGTGGCGCTTGCTTTATAATTACCGATAAATTATATCTTAAGAAATATTCATCCCGCGCGGGCCGACAGGCAATTAAGGCTCAGCTCGTTAACGAGTTAAAATATTAATAGGGCCGCCGACGTTCAATAATTAACGAGGATGTAGGCGAGGCCCCCACCGATGCATTGGGCATTAGGGGGGGGGGGCGTGGGGGGAGGGGGATGTGGGGGGAGGGCGGATTTTTAGATTCAGGCGCCGCGGTGGTGAGATGTTAACCACCTCGCCTGGTATGCAGGAGGTCGTGGGCTCGATCCCGACAGAGACGAAGAGAGACAAAGAGATTCAGAGAGAGAGATAAAGAGAGAGACAGAGAGAGACAGAGAGAGACAGAGAGAGAGACAGCGAGAGACAGAGAGAAGGATAAAGAGAGAGACAGAGAGAGACAGCGAGAGACAGCGAGAGAGATAAAGAGAGAGAGAGAGACAGCGAGAGAGAGACAGCGAGAGAGACAAATAGAGAGAGACAGCGAGAGACAGAGAGAGGGATAAAGAGAGAGAGAGACAGAGAGAGACAGAGAGAGACAGCGAGAGAGACAAAGAGATGCAGAGAGAGACAGAGAGAGACAGCGAGAGACAGAGAGAGACAGCGAGAGAGACGTGGAGATGCAGAGAGAGATAAAGAGAGGGATAAAGAGAAAGAGACAGCGAGAGACAGCGAGAGAGCCGTGGAGATGCAGAGAGAGATAGAGAGAAGGTTAATCTTGTGATTTAAGTCTCGTACCTTCGTGAGCGCGAGGGACCGGCCTGTGGACTGGGAGAACTCGTGTCCTGCAGCACAAAGACAGCAGACGCAACTTTGTTCTTGTTGTCGTTATAACGCGGAACACACACCCCGTTATAAACACGGAACACACACACACACCCCGTTATAAACATGGAACACCCACCCCGTGATAAACGCGGAACACACACACACCCACCCCGTGATAAACGCGGAACACACACACACATACCCCGTTATAAACGCGGAACACACACACACACACACCCCGTTATAAACGCGGAACACACACACACACCGTTATAAACGCGGAACACACACACACACACCCACCCCGTGATAAACGCGGAACACACACACACCCCGTTATAAACGCGGAACACACACACACACCCCGTTATAAACGCGGAACACACACACACACCCCGTTATAAACGCGGAACACACACACACCGTTATAAACCCGGAACACACACACACCCCGTTATAAACACGGAACACACACACACCCCGTTATAAACACGGAACACACACACCCCGTTATAAACGCGGAACACACACACACCCCGTTATAAACACGGAACACACACCCCATTATAAACACGGAACACACACCCCGTTATAAACACGGAACACACACACACACCCCGTTATAAACCCGGAACACACACACACACCCCGTTATAAACCCGGAACACACACACACCCCGTTATAAACCCGGAACACACACACACACCCCGTTATAAACCCGGAACACACACACACACACACCGTTATAACGCGGAACACACACACACACCCCGTTATAACGCGGAACACACACACACACACACCCCGTTATAAACCCGGAACACACACACACCCCGTTATAACGCGGAACACACACACACACACCCCGTTATAAACGCGGAACACACACACCCCGTTATAAACCCGGAACACACACACACCCCGTTATAAACGCGGAACACACACACACACCCCATTATAAACGCGGAACACACACACACACACCCCGTTATAAACACAGAACACACACACACCATTATAAACACAGAACACACACCGTTATAAACACAGAACACACACCATTATACACACAGAACACACACCGTTATAAACACGGAACACACACCATTATAAACACAGAACACACACCATTATAAACACAACACACACCGTTATAAACACGGAACACACACCGTTATAAACACGGAACACACCCCGTTATAAACACGGAACACACACCGTTATAAACACGGAACACACACACACCCCGTTATAAACACGGAACACACACCCCGTTATAAACACGGAACACACACCCCGTTATAAACACGGAACACACACACACACCCCGTTATAAACCCGGAACACACACACACACCCCGTTATAAACCCGGAACACACACACACACCCCGTTATAAACCCGGAACACACACACACATACCCCGTTATAAACCCGGAACACACACACACATACCCCGTTATAAACCCGGAACACACACACACACACACCCCGTTATAAACGCGGAACACACACACACACACCCCGTTATAAACGCGGAACACACACACACACACACCCCGTTATAAACGCGGAACACACACACACACACCGTTATAAACGCGGAACACACACACACACACCGTTATAAACGCGGAACACACACACACACACCCCGTTATAAACACAGAACACACACACACACACCCCGTTATAAACACAGAACACACACCGTTATAAACACGGAACACACACCGTTATAAACACGGAACACACACCGTTATAAACACAACACACACCATTATAAACACAACACACACCATTATACACACAGAACACACACCATTATACACACAGAACACACACCATTATACACACAGAACACACACCGTTATAAACACAGAACACACACCGTTATAAACACAGAACACACACCGTTATAAACACAGAACACACACCGTTATAAACACAGAACACACACCGTTATAAACACGGAACACACACCGTTATAAACACAACACACACCGTTATAAACACGGAACACACACCGTTATAAACACGGAACACACACCATTATAAACACAACACACACCGTTATAAACACAACACACACCGTTATAAACACAGAACACACACCATTATAAACACAGAACACACACCATTATAAACACAGAACACACACCGTTATAAACACGGAACACACACCATTATAAACACAACACACACCATTATACACACAGAACACACACCATTATAAACACAACACACACCGTTATACACACAGAACACACACCATTATAAACACAACACACACCGTTATAAACACGGAACACACACCGTTATAAACACGGAACACACACCGTTATAAACACGGAACACACACCATTATAAACACGGAACACACACCATTATAAACACAACACACACCATTATAAACACAGAACACACACCGTTATAAACACAGAACACACACCGTTATAACCACAGAACACACACACCATTATAAACACGGAACACACACCATTATAAACACAGAACACACACCATTATAAACACAGAACACACACAGTTATAAACACAGAACACACACAGTTATAAACACAGAACACACACCATTATAAACACAGAACACACACCGTTATAAACACGGAACACACACCATTATAAACACAACACACACCATTATACACACAGAACACACACCATTATAAACACAACACACACCGTTATACACACAGAACACACACCATTATAAACACAACACACACCGTTATAAACACGGAACACACACCGTTATAAACACGGAACACACACCATTATAAACACAACACACACCGTTATAAACACAGAACACACACCGTTATAAACACGGAACACACACCGTTATAAACACGGAACACACACCATTATAAACACAGAACACACACCGTTATAAACACAGAACACACACCATTATACACACAGAACACACACCGTTATAAACACGGAACACACACCATTATAAACACAACACACACCATTATAAAACACAACACACACCGTTATAAACACGGAACACACACCGTTATAAACACCGAACACACACCATTATAAACACAACACACACCGTTATAAACACGGAACACACACCGTTATAACCCGAGACGCAGCCCGCTCTCCTACAACGCGGCGGTAGTAGCTCCGTTCCCGAAGAACGTCGCTCGCGAGATGCGTAAACGCAGGGCCGAACAAACAGACCGAGACGCGCGCGCGTGTGCAAGCGTGTCCAGAAGCTTCCGGCAGCGTCCCGAACGACTCGTTTCTGCGATGGCGCTACGCCGAGGTGGCGGCTGGCTACGGCCGCTCATTCCTACTCGCGTGGGTGGGGTAGCTGCGTCCACTCGACCGCGTTGGGTCATCCACACTCTCTCGGTGCTTTCGGTGAAGTCACGTAGATGGGGGGAAAAAAACAAGAAGAATGGACGAAAACACGACGTTTCGGTCGCGACACAAGCGGCCGTCTTGCGTCGACTTCACCGCAAGAACGGAGAGCGTGCGTGGACACTCCTGCAGTCACGGAAAGCTTCAAATCAAAACTGCGTCGTCCAATTCGCGAGATGCGTAGCGCAGGGCCGGACGAGACACCGAGGCGCGCGTGGGGTAGGGTCTGGAACGTTGGTCTACAACCTCCGCTGCAGCCGTGCACCCCCCCGCCCGTTTGGTTCTCAATCGTTAAAACGTCAATCAATCAAACTTTATATCCATAGCAATAACACCGAAATTGTGTTCTTAGTTCTTTCGGTAAAGTCACGTTGAAGGGAAACAATAAAATAATAAAGTATATATATAAAACAATAAAAATTCTCACGACGTTTCGACCGTGACACACCTGATGATGACCGTTTGTGTTATGATCGAAACGTCGTGAGAATTTTTCTATTGTTTTATATATATTTTATTATTTTATTGTTTCCCTTCAACGTGACTTTACCGAAAGAACTAAGAATATGAATTACTGCAGTCACGAAAGCTTTAAATCAAAACTGAAATTGTAGGCAAAATAATAAACAGAACACATTAAGAAAATCCAAATTAAAAGCAAGCTGAAAAAGGTAAAGTTTTTAGATTTATTTTAAGAGCGCTTAATGAGTCTGTTAATAAATACATAGGGTTTGATGAAAGCAAGTAGTTCATAATAAAGGTTTTTGGGTTGGATCGCGTTATTTATAAATGTGTCGTAACCCTCCACCACCCGACACGGCCAATCAGCAAAAAAAAGTGTCACGTTGACAAAAGACAAATAGTTCACTACTTTAGCCCACCAGTGTGTTGAAGAGTGAATCCACAACATTTACAGTTTGAATACATGTTACAATTCCTTATAGGGGAAACACATACTAATTAACGGATTACTAGCGTAGCATATATTCACAATAACACACAACTCATTACTAATCATAATCTATGACTGATTACCAATCGATTATATAATTACTGCACCTGAATGAGTAAAATGATGATATCACCCTGCTGCTCAATTTAAGACCGGGAGCAGGTGAGGGCTTTACCATTCTGGCGAATTGCCCGATGATGGTGGATGTAATTACCAGCGAAACGTCGTACTCAAACTGTAAATGTTGTGGATTCACTCTTCAACACACCGGTGGGCTAAAGTAGTGAACTATTTTGTCTTTTGTCAACGTGACACTTTTTTTGCTGATTGGCCGTGTCGGGTGGTGGAGGGTTACGCCACATTTATAAACAACGCGATCTAACCCAAAAACCTTTATTATGAATAACATCGGTCGCGAAAGCCTACGTGTTCAACTGAAAGTAAGCAAGTTGTAACTTACGTGCCCGTGATCAATTTGTGTTTCGATTATTTACCTTCTAAAAAAAATAATCTGGCCATGTATCGCCAACCCCGCCTCCCCCCCCCACCCCCGCAGAAATGGCATCTCGCACCCCCAGGGGGTGCCTGACGCACCCCAGGTTAAGAAGAGCCGCTGTTCTAGAAGCATCCGGCAGCATCTCGATGCCGTGTTGTGCGATGCCGCCGAGCCGAGGCGACCGCGACAACCGCTCATCCCTTCTCGCGCGACGTCGTTCCGTTCACTCGAACGCGCTGCACCATCCATCTCGCGTCCGCGTTATCAAGAATGCGTTCCACGATGCGCTGGGCACGTTGCATCGCCCAATTGGCGATGCGGGAACGACGCGGCGCTCCAGGAGAACAAAAAATGGGCCTTCTCATTTTGTTTCGTGCGACCCCTGGTCTGGCTTGACACCGAGGGCCGGTGGAGTGCGGACAACACAAGAGCGGAGTGGGCCTCACCTTGTCTCTCCTCATCTTGTCCGCAAGAGACGACGTCTTCGCGTCCGCGTTAGCCTCCTCCTCGTTGCCGTCTACGACGAGAGAATGCGGACGCACGTCATCACCACCAGCCCCCCCCTCTCATCACCATCACCACCCCCTCTCATCACCATCACCACCCCCTCTCATCACCATCACCACCCCCTCTCATCACCATCACCACCCCCTCTCATCACCATCACCACCCCCTCTCATCACCATCACCACCCCCTCTCATCACCATCACCACCCCTCTCTCATCACCATCACCACCCCCCCTCTCATCACCATCACCAACCCCTCTCATCACCATCACCACCCCCTCTCATCAGCTTCACCACCCCCTCATAATGACCACCAGCCTCTCATCACCACCACCACCACCACTACCCTCTCATCATCATTACCATCACCCTCATCAGAATCATCATCATCACCACCACAATCTCATCATCATTACCACCACCCTCTCATCAAAATGATCATCATCACCATCAGCATTTTATCATCCCCACCACCACCCTCTCATCATTATCACCACCACCATCCTCCTCGCCCTCCTCTCTGCCTGCCGCTCATCTCGTGCCGTGACCCCTCCCCCCCTCACCGTCCCCCCCAGCCCCCCAACTCAGCTTTGTCCATCTTGGGGAATTCCGTCCAGGAATCCCATCCCATATTCCGTTCTCGATTCCTCATTCATTACCATCCATGATTGACTCTGCTCACCCTTTCCCATGGTGCGCCAAAGGTAATAAGTTTTAATATTATGATTATCATAATCACGACTTGCACTGCTTAAAATACATAGTGTGTGTGTGTGCACGCAGCTGCATATATAACGTAAAAAAATCCAATTAAGAAAACGGCACCATCTCTTATTGAACTTCGCAGTAGTAGTAGTCAGTACAATAACACCATAAACCTACACGATTAGCTTTTATCTTTTTAGTGCAAATAAAGAACTTTAAGGCCACTTAAATCCGAGCAGATTGGGCTTGTTTACACGATACGGGGCGCGCGAGTGCCATAAAACCCCGGCAATTGGCACACCGGCACGCACGGCAGCGCGGCCAGACCAGCAGAAAGAACCATGCATATATACCACCTTGTCCTCATGATGATTAACAATCATAATCATCGTTATTTCAAGCAGCCGCGGTCGATCGGCTGCTGGATGAAGGCCCTCCACTTCCCCCGATCCCACCGGCACCTCCACTTTTGCACGCCACGCGCTAAAAACTAAACAATAAACTTCGTTTGTTTTTTTACCAGGTGTAAGAGACCCAACACTGAGCACTTTGTCATAAGCGACCTGGCCACCACAAATGGAAGATCAAAGAAGTGGCTTATCATCATCAAGTGGATTTGTTTTACAGCGCCGGCCAAGTAACTCTAAAACCCGTGGTGACGTTGACTCAAAACGTGGAGGGGAAAAACTGGAGGACCCGGAGAAAAATCCACGCGACCACGGGGAGAGAGAGAGAGACACGCAAACTCCAAATATACAGCAGCAGGCATCGTCAGGGTCGGAATCAAACCCACGATCTCCTGTATACCAGGCGAGGCAGTTAACATCTCACCACGGAGAGAGAGACACACAAACTCCAAATATACAACAGACATCGTCAGGGTCAGGATCGAACCCAGGATCTCCTGTATACCAGGTGAGGTAGTTAACATCTCCTAGCCACCGTGGTTGATTTCATTGTCACTCCATCTCCTCCCCAGACAGTCCTCACCGACATTGGCTGGAGTTATAAAGTCGAATTCAGGTCATCGCTGGGTACGTAGCGGAAATGCACTAACCAGGACGCCACCGCTCCAACTTATTTTGCTTATACAAAGACAATGTTACTCCGTGTAGCCTTAATAAACTGTTGGGGCAAGCGCTGTTAGCGAGCAGCACCTATGAAGGCCTGCACGGCACACAAGGGGGTGGGTGGCCAGCACCACGCCCGACCGCCTTTTGAGGAGGAGTCGGCCTAGGGGAGGCCCAGGACCGGTTCAGATAATCGTCACTGGTGGTGGCCGTACATGGGAATTGAACCCGGGCCACCAGTTTCGCAGGGCAGCATGCTAACTGCTACACTACTGCTCCCTTACACACACGCAACAACAACCGCCATTCGCCACTAAGTGGCGGTGACGTCACCACGACGCTTGTGCCAGGCTATGTGCACCCTGAGGCCACGTGAAGTGTCGAACGCCCGCTGGCAGGAGGTCACGGGGCAGACCCAGGTGCCACGGGTCGACTGACTGAGATGACTGGCTGATGCACCACCTGTGCCCCCTACTGTGCCAACCTGCTGTGCTTTAGCCACCCGGCGCTCCGCTCGTTGTTCTGAGCGTCGCTCCTCCGCCCTCCGTTGTTGTTGGAGGGCGACTGCCTCCAACTGCCCAGTAGCATCCTTCACGACCCTCCTCCACAAAGGGCGATCTTGACACCGCTGGTACCAGTCATCAGCAAGTCCACTCAGCTCCACGTCCTCCTGTACCACATCACTCCATCTCTTCTCTAGCCCGTGCCGCGCCCGCTTAGCCCCCTCAATCCGGCCGAACAAAAGCTGTTTTGGCATGCGGTGGCTGGGCATGCGGGCTACATGACCCAGCCATCGCAGCCTTCCCTGCCGGAGGAGCTCACCGATGGGACCCTGCCCAGATCTTTCAAGGATTTGTGAGCTCCTCACACAATCCAGTCTGGTTAAACCCAGGATGGATCGTAGGCAGGCCAGCCTAAATGTTTCTAACCGGCGAAGATGTTCCATTAGGGGGGTCCACATTTCGCAAGCGTAGAGAAGGGAGGGAATGACCGTGGCCGAGAAGACCTGAAGCTTAGTGCGGAGCGACAGACCAGGTAGCTTCCACACAGCGTTATGCAACCGATGAAAAGATATTGCCGCTCGACTGATTTGGAGTGAGACCTCTGCTGTTAAACTGGAGCCAGTCATAAGCACACTGCCCAGGTATGGGAAACTCTCCACTCTCTCCACAACTGCCCCATCACCAATTGGGAGTTGTGGGGGTGGAGTGTCTGATGGTACAAAATACCCAGGCAGGTGCTTAGTTTTGGTGGGGCTGATGGTAAGGCCCCACCTCTTAGTGGCACGCTCCAGTCTCAGCAGCAGCGTCTCCAACTCCTCCTCTGAATGAGCAGCTATTACCAAATCATCAGCATACATAACGTGGTTGAGCAATAGGGAGCCATCCCTTGACCGCACCCGGGCATCGATCAGCCTCCCATTATATCTGTACCATATTGAGATTCCCCTGGTACAGCTATTGAAGGCTTCACGAACTACGTGGTCAAAATAGATGTTAAAGCAAGCAAGACTCTCCTCAGCGTGCCTGGCAAGGCGATGTTGAATAATCCTTGCCAGGACCTTTCCCGGCCTCACACTGAGGAGTGAGATGCCCCTGTAGTTGTTACAGTCTGTGCGGTCCCCCTTCTTAAAGAGGGAGACCAACAGAGCATCCTTCCAATCCTGTGGAACCCGTCCAGTGGTCCAGACTGTTGTTATGATGTCATATAGGGCAGTCTGTGCACAAACGCCACCCTCCCTCAGCATTTCACTTGGGAAATCATCTCTACCCGGTGCCTTTTCTGGTCTCAGGCTCTGGATTGCCTTCAGTACTTCCTCAACAGATGGCACCTCAGCCAGCCACTCACAGGGGGTGACTTCTTCCAATATTTGAGGCACCGCAGCCTCAGCAGGATCATCCTCACTTTGTGCCATGATGTTTTCCTGCCTGAGGGACTTTCCATCCCCCAGGACCTCACAGAAATGCTCAGCAAATCTGCAAACCTGTTCCTGGGGGTCGGAGATTGGGTCACCGTTTTTTCCTCTAATGATGGTAATAGGTGTGGCGCTGCAGATTACTTTTTGATGGAGTTAAATAGAGATTTGTGATCATGGGCCACTGAGGCAGACTCCATCTCCTCAGCAACCCGCGACCACCACCCATCCTTGCAGCGCCTCACGGCTCTCCGAACCTCCGAGAGAAGGCTGCGGTAAGCCTCCTCATTCTCTGACGTGGGATTCTGTAGCCGATGACAGTGGGCCTGTCGCTTTTTCTCAACCATCCTGAACACCTCCTCTGTCAGCCAGGATCTCTGGGGAGGTCTGGACCGTGTACCCAAAGCAGCCATTGCAGCTGCATGAGTCACAGTCCTAAAGCTCGCCCATTTACCCTCGACATCAGGAGGAGTCGGGGACGATGCCAATCCCAGCCGCAAGCGATGATGAAATTCTCGCTTGCAACTTTCATCAGATAACTGAGACCAGGCCACTTTAGGTTGGAATGGGGTCCTGGGTATACACCCACCACCGGAGTAGAAGAATGGCAGGCGCATCTTACAGATGACAAGTCGATGGTCAGAGGGCAGATCAGCTCCACGGTAAGTCCTGGTGTCAAGGACATGGGCTCGCATCCGCTGGTCCGTCACTATGTAGTCCAGCAGATGTTCTTTCTTGGACCCGGAATGCATCCATGATGTTGTGTGGATGCGCCGATGCCGGAACAGCGTGTTGGTAATTACAAGCCCATGGGCTGCACCGTTGTTATTGAGCTGATCTGGCCCATGCCCTCCAATCACTCCAGACCAGGTGCCAGTATCATGACCAACTCGGGCATTGAAGTAACCCAACATGATGCCACACACGCACGCACACACACACACAAAAAACAAAGATCCCCGTATAGACTTAACAGACTGTAGGGTCAAGTGCTGTTAGCGAGCACCTATAAAGGCCGGCACGGCACACGAGGAGGTGGGTGGCCAACACCACGCACGGCCGCCTTTGTCTCCCCAAGCGGTGATGTTTACCACACACCGCACCAGGTACTCATTTGAGGCTGGGTCGACCTAGGAGAGGCCCAGGACCGGTTCAGATAATCGTCACCGGTGTTTGCCATGAGCGCGAATCGAACCCGGGTCGCCAGGTTCGTAGCACAGCGCGTTAACCGCTACACTACCACTCACCACACACACCCGCATCGGCATTGCAACAACAACACTACAACCGGTGACCAAAGACCAATTTATACCGTAAGCCACTTTCTGCTTTCCAATATCCCCAGCGGTGCTGCGATCCAAATTGAAAAGGAACTCCGTTAAAAGCCTCGACGGGAGGGGAATAGAAGACGCGTGCGTGTGTGCACGTGCGTGCGTGCAGGAGGCTCGTGAAGGACGCTACTGGGCAGATACAGGCAGCCACCGCATGCCCAATCAGCTTCTGTTTGGCCAGCAAAAAGGGGGCTAAAAACGGGCGCAGCACGTGCTGGAGAAGAGACGGGCTGACACGGTACGAGAGGATGTGGAGCTAATTGGGCTTGCCAGTGACTGATATCAGAGGTGTCAAGATCGGCCTCTGTGGAGGGGGAGTTTCGTGAAGAACGCTGCTGGTAAGTTGGGAGGCAGCCGCCCACCAACAACAACGGAGGGCGGAGGAGCGACGCTCGCAACAACGAGCGGAGCGCCGGGCGGATAAAACGCAGCGAGGAGGCATCATCTCAGTCAGCCAACCCACGGGGCCTGCCGGGTCTGTCCCGTGACCTCCTGATGAAGAGGCCTCCACACTTGGTGTGATGGCCTCAAAGTGCACCGAGCCTGGAACCGCCGCTGTGGTGCCGATACCGGCATTAAATGGTGGTTGTTGTACGTGAGGGGAGCAACCCATGAATGTCAGCACAGCACACAAGGGGGTTGTGTGGTGCAGCCAGTACTCCGGCCAGCCGTTTTTCTTTCCCCAGTGTGCTGATGTTTAATACGCACTCCACCATGTGAACTCATTTGAGGTTCAGTTGACCCAGGGAAGGCCCAGGACCAGTTCAGATAATCGTCACTGGTGTTGACTATGAGTGGGAGTTGAATTCAGAGCACCGGGTTCGTAGAGCAGTTTGCTAACCTCTGTGCCACCACTCCCCACAACAGAAACAAAGATCTGCGTATATTCTAGATTTCTGCGTATCGCCTGAACAGACTGTTGGGGCAAGTGCTGCTAGCGAGTAGCACCTACGAAGGCCGGCACGGCACACGAGGGGGTGGGTGGCCAGCACCACTCCCGGCCGCCTTAATCTCCAAAGTGGCGATGTTTGTACAAATCACATGAGGTACACATTTCAGGCTGAGCCGATCCGTTCAGATAATCGTTATTGGTGTTGGCCACCGGGTACGCAGCGAAGTGCGCTAACCACTGCCCACAACACACTCGCACAAAGATATGGGTCCTCTGTATAGCCTACAACAGACTCTTTTGGCATGTGCTGTTATAGCAAGCACACATTAAGTGGGTGGCCAACACCATGCCCGCCCGGCCGCCTTTGTGTCTCCTGTGTCGATGTTTCATACACGCCACACCAAGTACTGATTTGAGGCCGGGTCGACCTAGGGGAGGCCCAGTACCAGTCCAGAAATCCATCACGAATACACCCTAACACATAAATGCATGATCCACCTTCTACATTTGCGTCATAACACAGGCTAAATATGTGCATTCGTAATCAGTAAATACCGGTTTTCTTTATTATTTAACGAGCTGTACTACCCGGCTTCACCCGGGACGTGGATTCACCACGCCCGGCCGCCTTTGTCTTCCCAGTGGCGATGTTCACACACCACACCAGTTACTCGTTTGAGGCTGAGTCGACCTAGGGGAGGCCCAGGAGCGGTTGAAATAATCGTCACCGGTGGTGTCCGTGAGCAGGAATCGAACTCGGGTCGCCGGGTTCGTAGCGCAGCATAGCGCTAACCACAACACTACAATGCGTTACGCTTCCACATACGCGGGTCACATGACAGATTTGACGTCACAGCTCACTTGCCGTGCAAAAAATAAATGCATTATTGAGCTCCCCCCCAAAAAAAAACCAAAAGTGTATTTTTTTATAATTTTTGCATGGTGTACAGTCTGGAAAGTACCCACATGGCAAATTTCAAGTTTGGTGCATGTCGGGAAGTACGCTAAACATTTTGAACAGACACACATTCAAAACTGTGCCTTTTATATATATGGAGATGACAATATTTTGTAACTGCTCACCCCGCGCTGTAAATGCTCTGATACGTACACTGTCTTTGTACTGTTCGTCTTTGGGCGTTCTTTGTTCTGACACTGATGGTGATACTAGGCCCTTAAGGCTGTCTCTGGTGTAAGCCAATCAGTTTCAGGGTCAATGCTATATAGTAAATCTTGACTTAAAGCTTTCGTGACTGCAGGAATTCATATTTTTTGGGTCTTTCGGTAAAGTCACGTAGATAGGTACAAATTAATACAAAATAATAAATATAAAATAAACTACGTTTCGATCACAACACAAACTACGACACAACACAAGCGATCTAAACGTCGTAGTTTATTGTTTATTTTATTAATCTGTTCCTATCTACGTGACCATATTATCAGAGCCACGTGTGTTTGCATGTTCACCACAAAGCACCGTGTGTGGTTACTGCAGTAACTTGATTCCTTGCAAAAGGTTTCAATGTGGTGTTTTAACATCTTAACACCTCCTGTTTTATTGCCAGAAAGGGTAAAACCTATTCTTATTTTTATATTATGACAATATATTACTTGTTTGTATACAATGAAATCACAAATATTTTTTTAATTCATAGGCCTGCCCTTGCCTAGATCTCCTGCCTGGTTTAAGTGACCTCTTACGGCTGTCCATTCAGGCAAGAGTGGAGGGCGGGAGTCATGTTCTGGGCCTACCCATCACTCATGTATAAATGAATACATTCATGGACCATATTTGACTGAAAAGACTCTGGCCCTGATACAAATCAAAGCAAGGAGGTATTAACCCCTTAAATGATCTTCTCACTGGCTCATCAACCCATAAACATTTGCTCACTCACCCGCCCACCTATCCACAAAGTCACTCAAACCACGAACTCATCCACTCACCAAGCCACCGGCCCAGTGACTCATTTGCCCTAGCACAAACCCACCGTCTCGTCTAGCTCACCCACACCAACTAATCCACCCACCCACCAACTCATGCACTTACCAAAGAACCTACCACCCACCAAATCACTCACTCCACCAGCTACCACTCACCAACTCACTCAGCCACCAAACCTACAAACTCAACCACCAACCCATTAATTTGCTCACTCACACACCGACTCCCCCACCTACTCACTCATCCACTAACTCAAGCATCAATGCACAGAATCACTCCATCACCCACTACTTCAGTAAACCACTTACCAAAACGCCTCACTCAGTCGCTCAACCATCTACTCACCGACTCGCCCACCCATTAAACTAACAGACTCACTCATCCACCTACCCACTCAACTACCTTGTCACCAACTAACTCAATGAATCGCCCAACCACGTACATATAAATCACCTACCCACAAACTCACTCGCATGCTCACCCACTCGATCATTTACTCACCACCCACACCCAAGCACTCACTAAATCACGAATACACTCGCTAAGCCTCCTACCTGCCAACTAAGTGACTCAACCGCGCACTCACTCGACTACCTTGCAGTCAACTCACTCGTTCACTTACAGAGTAGCTCAACCGCTTGCCAAATCGCCTACACACCAAACTAACTCACTCGCTCACTGACCTCCTCTCTCAACGACCTTGTCATCAAATCATTCACTCACTCATAGTAATAACTTGTAACATGCCGCACAGTACTCGCTCGCTCGCTCTCGTAGAGAGAGAACGACTCCGAGGTGACAGGAGGAGGAACCACAGACGAGCGGAAAGGCGGCATCCATGCGCTGAGCTGGCACGACATTTTTTTTTCCCCCCAAGCTCTGCGGTCCTCTATATATAAAGGAGTTATCGGCCAATTAATCAGTGTTTATGTGCAGGAGGAAACCGGAGCACCCGGAAAGCACCCATACGCGCAAGGGAGCAACACTCGATCTCATACAGATCGAACAGATGGGAGCCCACATTTGTTCTACGGCATTCTCCTCCTCGCATGCCCACGGGAAGATGGGGAACTTCGTGACGTTGGTGTGCGGGTGATGCACCAACCCTCGCTGCTGCCGCCACCGCCGCAGCGCTGCATTACAGGCAGCCACGCGCGTAGCCACTGCCCACCCACTCGCCAACACCCGCCATTAGCCACTAAGTGATGGTGACGTCTCCACACGCCTGTGTCAGGCCAGGTGCACTTTGAGGCCACGTGAAGTGTCGAAGGCTCGCTGACAGGAGGTCACGGGACAGACCCTGGTGCCATGGGTTGACTGAGATGATCAGCTTTGCCCCCTCTACTGTGACAACTCGCTGCATTTTAGCCGCCCGGCGCTCCGCTCCTTGTTGCGAGCGTCGCTCCTCTGCCCTCCATTGTTGTTGGGAGGGCGACTGCCTCCAACTGCCCAGCAGCGTCCTTCACGAGCCTCCTCCATCCATCCACTCACTCACCTACCTACCTAACCCAATTAACTCACCTCCCCATTCACCCGCTCGCTCACCCACCACCAGCTCACCCGCACACTCACCGGAGCCCATGATTTCTGCCTCCGCCTCTTCCTCGCCGACCGACTGAGTCATGAAGTCCTGCAGCTTCTGCACCAGGGAGTCGAGCTTCTTACTGCAAGCGCACAGAGACACAAAGATAACGTTCCCCCACCCACCATGTAACCTCCGACTGTTCGGAGCAAGTGCTGTTCGCGAGTAGCACCTATGAAGGCCGGCACATCGCACGAGGAGGTTATTTTTTCGTTTTTTTTTATTTTGGTATAGCCCTGTGAGCCATTCGGCTCTTGAATCGGGTGCAACCACAACAAAAAAACAAAAACACGAACAAGAAAAACATCTTGAAGTGACTTTGTGTGACTGTGCAAACATAAAATCCATGAAAAAAAAAACAGCAAAATATTCCTGAAAAAAGCACTGTACACCAACGCTGTGTGCAAAAAATCCCAGTGGGATGTGCAAGTCAAACAACAACAACCACAAGAAAACTTAGATTAAGGCCATCAGTCTAACTCCGTACTACAACAAAACAAGCATGTCCAAACCAAAAAACGCTTTCCAAATCACCAAAAACTAAAGCCATAATTGCAACGTAACAGTGATCACAGGGGACTGTGACCGAATTTTTACAACAAACTACATAAATAACATGTAACACCAAATCCTAGAGGTGGGCCGGGGAGCACCACGCTCCGCCGCCTTTGTTTCCTCAGTGCTGATATTTACATGCCGCACCGGGCGCTCATTTAAGGCCGAGTCGACCCACTATCGGGGACAAGTGCTGTTCCTGAGCACCAACAAAGGCCGGCACGTGTAACACGAGAGTGGTGAGCGGTTGTAAGCCGGCACCACGCGCGACCACCTTTGTATCCCCAGGTGGTGATGTTTACACACCGCAACAGATACTAATTTGAGGCTCAGTCGACCTATGGGGAGGCCCGGGACCGGTTCAGATAATCTTCAATGGTGTTGGCCGTGAGCGGTAATCAAACTCGAGCCGCCCTGGGTTCGTAGCGCAGCGTGCGACTTACAGTGAGTCACAGCCTTCTGTACCTTATCTCCTCTCCAGCCCGTGCTGTGCCCGTTAAGTCCCTATCTGGCCAAACAGAAACCGCTCGGGCATAAGGAGGCTGAGCATACGGGCAACGTGACCCAGGCAACGCAGCCTCCCGTGTCGGAGCTCACCAATGCAACAGTACTTTAAGATTACAGTAAAACCTTGGAATGTAACTTGGTCTGCGAGTGTTTTGCTAGACGATCAAAAATTTTAAATAAATATTAATTTGAAAAACGAGCGAGGTCTTGCAATACGAGTAGTACGTACACGCTTTGTCTGCCGAGCGTCACGTGATCACAACTGACATACGAGTGCTTTGATATACGAGTGCTTTGGATTACAAACATGTTTCTGGAACGAATTATGCTCGCAATCCAAGGTTTTACTGTATTTCGCGGATGTGAGCTCCTCACACGATCCAGAATGGATCGTAGGCAGGCCAAGCAGAAAATGTAAAATCAGCCGCTGTGTTCCTTCCAAGAGGTCCACGTTCTTAAGCACAGCTGTCGCCAAGAAGACTGGGAGCTTCGTGTGGAGCGACAGGCCAGACCAGCTCTCACACAGCGATTCATGCCGCTCGACCGACTCGGAGCAAGTCCTCCGCTGCCAAACCGGAGTTGGTCAGAAGCACACGGCCCAGGTAACGCAAGACAATTCCACTCTCTCCGCAACCAAATTAACACACACAACCGCCCTTCACCACTAAGCGACAGCGATGTCACCCCGGCACTTGTACCACGCTGGGTGCACTTTGAGGCACACGTGAAGCGTCGAAGGCTCGCTGGCAGGAGGTCACGGAGCAGACCAAGTTGCTATGGGTCAACGGACTGAGATGACACAAAGATACCCCGCTAAGGATTAACAGATTGTTGGGGCAAGTACTGTTAGCGAGCACCTACGAAGGCCGGCACGGCACACGACAGGGGTGGGTGGCCAGCACCACGCCCGGCCGCCTTTGTCTCCCCAGCGCTAATGTTTACACACCGCATCGCGTATTCATTTAAGGTCAAGTCGACCCACTATTGGGGAACAAATACTGTTCCCGAGCACCGGTGAAGGCCGGCACGTGTCACACGAGTGTGGCGAGTGGTTTGTAAGCCAGCAACAGCCCCGGCCGCCTTTGTCTCCCCCCCCACTCCAGTGACGATGTTGAGTACAGTGCATAACCGCAACAAGTTGAGGTGGAGTCCACCCACGCACACGTTGCTCACTCCACACGCGGTTGACTCCACACGCTCCACACGTTACTCCCTCCACACGCTACCACTACTTACGCCACACGTTACGCACTGTACACTCCGCGATACTCACGCCACACGTTACACACTGTACACTCCACACGTTACACACCGTACACACCCCACGCTACACTGTACACGTTCGCACTGTACACGCCGCACGTTACACACTGTACACACTACACGCTACTCACGCCACACGTTACGCACTGTACACTCCACACGTTACACACCACACGTTACACACTGTACACACCACACGTTACACACTGTACACACCACACGTTACACACTGTACACACCACGCTACTCACGCCACACGTTACACACTGTACACTCCACACGTTAGACTGCACACACTACACGTTACACTGTACACCACACGTTACACACAGTACATACTGCACGCTACTCATTCTGCTCACTCCACACGTTACATACTGTACACTCCACACGTTACGCGCTGTACACTCCACACGTTACTCACTGTACACACTACTCGCTCCTCACTCCACACGTTAAACTGTACACACTACACGTTACACTGTACACTCCACACGCTACTCATTCTACTCACTCCACACGTTACACACTACTCATTTTACTCACGCCACACTGTACACTCCACATGTTACTCACTGTACACACACGTTACACTGTACACGTTACACACTGTACACTCCACACGTTACACACTGTACACTCCACACGTTACTCACTGTGCACACTACACGTTACACACTGTGCACACCACACGTTACACACTGTGCACACCACACGTTACATACTGTACACACCACACGTTACACTGTGCACACCACACGTTACACACTGTGCACACCACACGTTACACACTGTACACACCACACGTTACATACTGTACACACCACACGTTACACACTGTACACACCACACGTTACACACTGGACACACTACTCACTGCTCACGTGCTCACGCCAGCAACTCCACATGCAGCGATCCACTCACGTTACAGGCACACAACGCACTCGTTGCACCGATTATAAAGCGGGCGGATATTACGAGCACGATGTATTGCAATTAACAGTTAACCTATATCGTATGCACACACACACACGAAGCAATTGCAATGGCGTTGACAAGACACCCAACGCGTACATTCAACGTTGCGCTAAATTAACAAAAAAATAACACAAAAATCCCCACAAAGGGTGACGTCACTCGCCCTTGCAATCCCCACCCCGCACGCGCTCTCCGCGCGACTCCATTGGCCGCGGCCGCGTCACGTGCGGCCCGGCACACCAATGGGGAGATGCGCGCGCGCGCTCGTCCGCTTATCCGCTATAACATTTTCGAGCAGTGGGCCCCATTTTTTTCCCCCTCTGAGATAATTTTTTTTTTCCTGAGGCAAATTTTTTTTATTTTATATATATAAAAATTCCGGTGGGTGTGCGGGGGTAGAGTTTTTTTTTTAATATAACAAAATAAAATTGCTTGCTGTCGAATATGCCGATCGATCGAACCGTTCGACGACGACCACTAAAAACAACCACCACCATTCAACGCAGCCGCACTTAAAAAAAAGAGGCTCCGTCAAAGCCTTTTAGGCCGACGCGAGGCGGCGGGAAGACTTCACGGCCCGCGCGCGCGGGGACGAATGCGGGAGCAGTGGACAAGAACAGCCGCCGCCGACGACGACGATGATGACGACGAGAACGGACTTGCGAACAAAATTTTCACCTCTTTCGTTTGGTCGACATAACGTCGCCGGCTTTCCCGCCCGCGTCTCCTCCCTCCTCCTCGTCTCCTCTCTCCCTCCGCCACGGGCTTCTTTGTTTCTCTCCCAGTCTCCGTTTGGTTGTTGTAGTCGTCGTCGCCGCCGCGTCCGTCTTTGTCTCTCCCTCTCTCTCCCGTCTCTGTTTTCAGAGATGGACGCCGCGCGGGGTTTTTTTTTTTGGGGTGGGGGGGCCGGGAGGGGGGCCCCTTGCGTCACTTCCGCGCGGGTGTCGTCACTTCCGGGCCCGGTGTGACGTCGGACCGTGTGTTTATATACAAGAGGGGGGGTGGGTTGGTGTGGGGGTGGTTTTCAGTTTCATTCATTTTGGTATAGCCCTGTGAGCCATTCGGCTCTTGAATCGGGTGCTGCGGTTGTACCCGACTTAAGAAGAGCCGCATGGCTCACAGGGCTATATCATCTTCCTTTGGTTCTTTCGGTAAAGTCGCGTAGAATGAGAATTAAATAAATTTTGATGTAAAGCTTTCGTGACTGCAAGGATTCATCTTCTTTGGTTCTTTCGGTAAAGTCACGTAGAATGAGAATAAAATAATACATTGATAAAATAAAATAACACAATAAAATTCTCACCACGTTTCGGCCACAACACAAGCGGCCTTCATCAGGTGAAGGGACGAGACTGTCTGGAGGACAGTGCTGGAGCGAACACAGCCAAGCTCAGACCGCGGTCTGAGCTTGACAGACAGTCTCGTCCCTTCACCTGATGAAGGCCGCTTGTGTTGTGGCCGAAACGTCGTGAGAATTTTATTGTGTTATTTTATAAATTTATTATTTTATTCTCATTCTACGTGACTTTACCGAAAGAACCAAAGAAGACGAATCCTTGCAGTCACGAAAGCTTTAAAAAGGGCTATACCCAATAAATGAAACTTGAAACAAAAAAACCAAAACATGAACAAGAAAACATCTTAAAGTGACTATGTGCGAACAGGAAAAAACTTCCAGAAAAAGCACCGTACACACCAACGCTGTGTGCAAAAATCCCAGTGGGATGCAAGTCAAACAACAACCACAAGACAACTGAGATTAAAGCCATCAGTCTAACTCCGTACTACAACAAACAAACACGGCCAAACCAAAAAACTTTTCAAAATCACCAAAATAAAGCCATAAAAGCAATGTAACAGTGATCATAGGAACTGTGACCGAATTTCACAATAAACGACATTAACAACATGTACCACCAAACCCTGCAGCCATAGCTGGCTGCATGAGTCACTCCACAACAGTAGGAGTATCAACATTTTTCAATGCACCTTTATAGATCAGCACACTAAATCAAAACACAAGATCATACTTTGCAGTGGTCATCCGGAGCGAAACATTTGATTTTAGGCCACTGAATAGCAGTGGCAGCTAGGGGTGTACAACTCATCTAGAGCAGTTTTGAGTGAAGATCTCATAAGTAGTGATTCAAGTTGCAGTTTATTGGCAATAGCATTCCAGACCCTGGGGGCATCAATAGCAAAGGCCCTTCCTCCAGTTTTTGTACAGCAATAGGGAATGTGAAGCTGGTAAATGAGCGAAGACCTTAGGTCAAATTTGCTCTTCGAAACAGAGAGGAGATCCAGCAGGTAGTCTGCGGATTTTTTTGTAAGTACATCGTAAATAAATAAGATCTGGTGCACAAGCCGTCGAACATTAAGAGATGTTAAGTTTGACCCAATGTAGAGATCACAGTGGTGAGTCCTATATGGGCAGTTCAATGCAAATCTTAAGGCCGAGTGATAAATTGAGTCAAGCCTCTTCAGTACAATACTTGGGGCTGATTTATACACGATATCACAGTAATCAAGTAGAGGCAGTATGGTAGCTTTTATCAATTCCAAACGGAACATAGGGGGGAAGCAGTGCTTGTGTCGATACAGAAAACCAATTGTTATTTTTGTATTTTTACCAATATAATCAATGTGATCTTCAAAATTCAGTTTTGAATCCAGGATGACCCCAAGATACTTATAGATCTTGACCTGCTCTATTTGATAATTATTTAAGGAATGTAATTGGGGAAAAAATACTTCCTGATTTAGTCCTGGTGAGAAGCATAGCACCTTGGTGTTGGAGGTATTCAGGACTAGTTTAAGAGAAACTAGCTGATGTAGTTTGTCGAAATAACCCTGGAGCTCAGCAATCACGTCATCCGGAGAGCGGCCAGCAGTAATCAGTATCATGTCACCTGCAAACAGATTTACCCTGGAATGATCCAGGTCAGTGCCCAAGTCATTAACATAAAGAGAGAACAAGAGGGGGCCGAGGATGGAACCCTGTGGAACCCCTAATGTTATCTTAACACTGTATGACCTCCAACCATCTGTGAATACAGTTTGGGTGCGAGAAGAGAGGTACATTTTTAACCATTCTACTGCGTGTTTGGAGAAACCGAGGCAACTTAGTTTACATAGCAGGGTGTTGTGGTCTACTGTATCAAAGGCTTTGGACAAGTCAAGAAAAAGACAGGCGCAGTACTGCTTATAATCAAGGCTACTGTAAATGTGATTCAGAGAGTCTAATGCAGCAGATGTGGTGCTGTATTTTTTTCGGAACCCAGATTGTTTTAGATGTAATAGATTGTTGTCAGACAGGAAACTTCTAAATTTCATTTCGATTTAAAGCTTTCGTGACTGCAGGGATTCATATTCTTGGTTCTTTCGGTAAAGTCACGTCGAAGGGAAATTTAAAAAAAAATTCTCACTACGTTTCGATTGCAACACACGCAATCATCATCAGGTGTGAAAAAACCACAGCCACTTTTTTCAACATTTCTTGCTGTGGTTTTTTCACACCTGATGATGATTTCTTGTGTTGCAATCGAAACGCCGTGAGAATGTATTGTTTTTTTTATTATTTTCCTTCTACGTGACTTTACCGAAAGAACCAAGAATATAATAGGAAACTTTTAATTTGGTAGTTCAATAATTTTTCAAAAATTTTCATCAACGGGGACAAAATTGAGATAGGTCGGTAGTTATTTGTTAGGGTGGTTGGTGGGGGTGGTTGGTGTGGGTGGTGATGGGGGGGGGTGGTGGTGGGGGGGTGGTGGTGGGGGTGGTGGTTGGTGGTGGGGGTGGTGATTGGGGGGGTGGTGGTGGGGGGGGGTGGCTGGTGTGGGTGGTGATGGGGGGGGTGATTGGGGGGGGGGGTGGTGGTGGTGGTAGGGGTGGTGGTGGAGGTGGGGGGGGGGGTGGTTGGTGTGGGTGGCGCTGGGGGGTGATTGGGGGGGAGTGGTGGTGGGGGTGGTGGTTGGTGTGGGTGATGATGGGGGTGGTGATGGGGGGGTGGTGGTGGTTGGTGTGGGTGGTTGGTGTGGGTGGTGATGGGGTGGTGGGGGTGGGTGGTGTGGGTGGTGGTGGGGGTGGTAGTTGGTGGGGGTGGTGATGGGGGGGGTGGTGGTTGGTGTGGGTGGTGATGGGCGTGGTGATGGGGGGGGTGGGTGGTGATGGGGGGGTGGTGGGTGGTGGGGGTGGGTGGTGTGGGTGGTGGTTGGTGTGAGTGGTGATGGGGGGGTGGTGATGGGGGTGGTGATGGGGGGGGGGGTGGTGGGTGGTGTGGGGGGTGGTGGGGGGGATGCTGCATGTCGGCCTCGTCTCACCACCAGTGTCAGACCAGAGAACGCCAAAAGTCGAACAGGACAAGGACAATGCCACTATCAGAGTCTGTATAGCTCGGGGTGAGAAGCTGTATGATGGGATGCCTTTTTTTTCCAGTATCAAAGTATACAAAAATAATCATTGGTCTAACACTTCCTGGAAACAAAACAGGAGTTGTGTTACGATGTTCAAACACCAAATATAAACCTTTTGCAAGGAATCAAGTTACTGCATTCACCACGCACGCTGGTGCGTGGTGAATGTGCTTTGTGGTGAACATGTAAAACACACGTGGCTCTTATAAGTATTATAAATACTCATTGGTTCTTTCGGTAAAGTCACGTAGGTATAAAATAAATCACGACGTTTCAGGCGCAAACACAAGCGTCCGTCATCAGGTGGGAAAGCTGATGACGGACGCTTGTTCTGTTGCGCCCGAAACGTCGTGATTTATTTTCTACCCACGTGACTTTACCGAAAGAACGAAAGCGTATGGATTCCTGCAGTCACGAAAGCTTCAAATCAATTATCCTATATGATGCATTGTATCCTTTGGGTCTTTCGCTAAAGTCACGTAGATAGAAGCAAATAACAATAAAATAAAAATAAAGCGAATGAAAAATCATACAAATATCACGCCGTTTCGTTCGCAAAACAAGCAATCGTCCTGATTGGCCGTCCACAAATGACGTCACGCACCTAGGGGGAGGGGGGGTTAGACATTTGTGACGATGCGTGACGAAGGGGGGAGTTTGAGAAATGTGACGTCACATCAAAATGCGCAACTTTTTAAATATAGACGACACGTTCTACTTAATTAAATATACTTTTTAATAAATGTTTCTCCTACAACATCAGAGTGCAGCGCCACATTAAATACGCAACTACAATGACAATAAATTTTGATTTAAAGCTTTCGTGACTGCAGTAATTCATATTCTTAGTTTTTTCGGTAAAGTCACGTTGAAGAGAAACAACAAAATAACAAAATATATATAAAACAATAAAAAATTCTCACGACGTTTCGACCATAACTCAAACGGTCATCATCAGGTGTGTCGGTTTGCATAAATTTATTTTGAAAACGGCACATTTATTTATTTATATATAAAAAAAATTATGACGTTTGCGTCACGCGCAACGATTGGCAGTTTGCCCAGGACTAGTCCATCTATTTTTTGAAAAGAGGAGGGGGGAGACGAAATTTGTTTTTATGTATGCTGTCTGAAAGCCACTGTAAGCGTGAACAATCAATCAAGAACTGAAATGATTTATCAAATCTTTCCAATGATTGCTAAGATAGAATCCATCTTCTCGGTTGAAATTGTCTCTGTGCTTGTATATGTGGATAGCCTCATGAACGAATCTCTCATGGAAGCCAGATGGCTTACAAAGAACCTCCGTCTTGGAAAAGTCAATGGCATGTGAGCCTACTGAATTAGAACAATGATCTGCTACGGCCGAGGTGTTGGTCCTACCGTGTTTAAGGTCTGCTTTATGTTCACGAATGCGGTCCGAGATATGGCGTTTGGTTTCTCCAATGTAACTACTACCACAGAGGCAACTCAGCTTGTAGACACCAGGGTATTGTATGTCCGGAATCACATCTTTTACAGACGGAACCAGATCACGGATTTTATGTAATGTGTTGAAACGGACCTGGATCTTGTGTTTATTCAAGATTTTGGAGATCTTTTTTGTGATCCCAGCAATGTAGGGTAAAGTGATGGTTTTGAAAGGCTCCTCAAGAGGGTTCTTCTTCATGGTTTGAGTGATAGCTTTGCGGATTGTATAGTCGGAGTAACCATTAGCCCTAAGAGCTTGGTGTACGTGCTTGAGTTCACTGCTTATGTGTTCCTGGTCGGATATGCATTGGGCTCTATGATACAGAGTCTTGATGAGAGAATTCTTCTGTGATGGATGGTGGTGGGAATCCGGTTTCAGATAAGCATCCGTATGGGTAGCTTTCCTGTAGACAGAGTGGCTCATTGAACCATCAGGTCTCTTTTTAATTAGGACATCCAAAAAAGGTATCTTGCCATCTATTTCGACTTCCATGGTAAATCTGATGGCTGGGTGTATGGAATTGATGTGGTCGAAGAATTGGTCTAGAGCAGGCCGGCCATGTGGCCAGATGACAAAAGTGTCATCCACGTACCTCTTCCATAAGGTTGGGCGCAGAGTGGCAGTCTGGATGGCGTCAGTCTCAAATTTCTCCATGAAAATGTTAGCTATAACTGGAGAAAGGGGGGAGCCCATTGGGGTGCCCTCAGTTTGTTTGTAGAAAGTTCCATTCCAAGTGAAGTATGTATTGGTTAAACAGTGTCTCACCAGGGGGGGTACCTCAGTGTTTAGTCCTTGATGAACCAAGTCTTCAATGATTGCAATGGTGTCAGGTACAGGAACCTTGGTGAATAAGGAAACTACATCAAAACTGACAAGCAGGTCGTCTGGCGACAGGGAAATACCCTTGATTGTTGATACCAGGTGAGTAGAATTTTGTACCGCAGAGGTGGTCTTTCCAGTGAAAGGACGCAGGATTTCAGACAAAAAACGAGCTAGTTTGTAGGTGGGGGAGCTGATAGTAGAGACTATGGGACGAAGAGGTGTATCAACTTTATGTATTTTTGGTAAGCCGTATAATCTTGGTGGCCTGGCAGCAGAAGGTTTCAACGAAAACTGTTTAGATTGATCAATTAATGCGGTTGAATCAGAAATTATTTTGTTGGTTTGTGTGACGAGGCTGTTGGTGGGATCTCTTTTTATTTTTGTATAACTACCATCGTCGAGTAATTCTTTAATTTTGTTGTTGTATTCTATTTTATCCATGATGACAGTAGCATTGCCTTTGTCAGCTGAGAGAACTACAATATCATTCCTCTTTTTTAATTTATATAATTCAAAACGCTCATCTTTGCTGAGGTTGCTAGCTGGCATCTTAGCGTTTTTGAGGGTTGCAGCGATTTCAGATCTTGCTACGTCTGCAGCGATGTGACCCAGGCCCCTGAGAGCAACGTCTACTTGGGCAATTATATCATTAACTGGTATGTGTTTAGGTGTGACTGCAAAGTTTAGACCTTTAGCTAAAACGGATTTCAGACCATCGGAAATAGAACTGTTACTGCGATTAATTACGACTTTATTAACGTTTAACTTTTTGGTGTGTGGGTCCGGTCTTTTGTTGAAGAGGAGGTTAAATTTGGAAATCAGGTTTTCCTTACATTTGGTCGACATAGTAGCAGCTGAAGAGGCAGTCATATTGTCTACATGTTCCCAATCCGATGTGGACATTATTGCCGTCAATGATAAGTGTGATTTGTAGAGTGTCTTGTCTAACTGATCTAGTTCTGTGCGTATAAGTCTGATTTTTTCTGAGATAAGAGCTAAGCTAGTTTTGAAAAGAATTCGTTTCGCAGTAGAAGAAGTTACAGTAGCAGAGGTGAGTGTAAATGCGATTGGTATTACCCCAGAGTCGCGGCATCTCTTCAGGAAGGTGAGAGACTCGATCAGCTGAGCTTTCTTATCCCGGAGTTTGTTGAAGGATCTTAAAGTTATGTGAAAACCCTCCCCGTAGAGGCGATTAAATTTTGATTTAAAGCTTTCGTGACTGCAGTAATTCATATTCTTAGTTTTTTCGGTAAAGTCACGTTGAAGAGAAACAACAAAATAACAAAATATATATAAAACAATAAAAAATTCTCACGACGTTTCGACCATAACTCAAACGGTCATCATCAGGTGTGTCGGTTTGCATAAATTTATTTTGAAAACGGCACATTTATCTATTTATTTATTTATTTATAAAAATAATAACGTTTGCGTCACGCGCAACGATTGGCAGTTTGCCCAGGACTAGTCCATCTATTTTTTGAAAAGAGGAGGGGGGAGACGAAATTTGTTTTTATGTATGCTGTCTGAAAGCCACTGTAAGCGTGAACAATCAATCAAGAACTGAAATGATTTATCAAATCTTTCCAATGATTGCTAAGATAGAATCCATCTTCTCGGTTGAAATTGTCTCTGTGCTTGTATATGTGGATAGCCTCATGAACGAATCTCTCATGGAAGCCAGATGGCTTACAAAGAACCTCCGTCTTGGAAAAGTCAATGGCATGTGAGCCTACTGAATTAGAACAATGATCTGCTACGGCCGAGGTGTTGGTCCTACCGTGTTTAAGGTCTGCTTTATGTTCACGAATGCGGTCCGAGATATGGCGTTTGGTTTCTCCAATGTAACTACTACCACAGAGGCAACTCAGCTTGTAGACACCAGGGTATTGTATGTCCGGAATCACATCTTTACAGACGGAACCAGATCACGGATTTTATGTAATGTGTTGAAACGGACCTGGATCTTGTGTTTATTCAAGATTTTGGAGATCTTTTTTGTGATCCCAGCAATGTAGGGTAAAGTGATGGTTTTGAAAGACTCCTCAAGAGGGTTCTTCTTCATGGTTTGAGTGATAGCTTTGCGGATTGTATAGTCGGAGTAACCATTAGCCCTAAGAGCTTGGTGTACGTGCTTGAGTTCACTGCTTATGTGTTCCTGGTCGGATATGCATTGGGCTCTATGATACAGAGTCTTGATGAGAGAATTCTTCTGTGATGGATGGTGGTGGGAATCCGGTTTCAGATAAGCATCCGTATGGGTAGCTTTCCTGTAGACAGAGTGGCTCATGGAACCATCAGGTCTCTTTTTAATTAGGACATCCAAAAAAGGTATCTTGCCATCTATTTCGACTTCCATGGTAAATCTGATGGCTGGGTGTATGGAATTGATGTGGTCGAAGAATTGGTCTAGAGCAGGCCGGCCATGTGGCCAGATGACAAAAGTGTCATCCACGTACCTCTTCCATAAGGTTGGGCGCAGAGTGGCAGTCTGGATGGCGTCAGTCTCAAATTTCTCCATGAAAATGTTAGCTATAACTGTTATTTTGTTGTTTCTCTTCAACGTGACTTTACCGAAAAAACTAAGAATATGAATTACTGCAGTCACGAAAGCTTTAAATCAAAATTTATTCGCCTCTACGGGGAGGGTTTTCACATAACTTTAAGATCCTTCAACAAACTCCGGGATAAGAAAGCTCAGCTGATCGAGTCTCTCACCTTCCTGAAGAGATGCCGCGACTCTGGGGTAATACCAATCGCATTTACACTCACCTCTGCTACTGTAACTTCTTCTACTGCGAAACGAATTCTTTTCAAAACTAGCTTAGCTCTTATCTCAGAAAAAATCAGACTTATACGCACAGAACTAGATCAGTTAGACAAGACACTCTACAAATCACACTTATCATTGACGGCAATAATGTCCACATCGGATTGGGAACATGTAGACAATATGACTGCCTCTTCAGCTGCTACTATGTCGACCAAATGTAAGGAAAACCTGATTTCCAAATTTAACCTCCTCTTCAACAAAAGACCGGACCCACACACCAAAAAGTTAAACGTTAATAAAGTCGTAATTAATCGCAGTAACAGTTCTATTTCCGATGGTCTGAAATCCGTTTTAGCTAAAGGTCTAAACTTTGCAGTCACACCTAAACACATACCAGTTAATGATATAATTGCCCAAGTAGACGTTGCTCTCAGGGGCCTGGGTCACATCGCTGCAGACGTAGCAAGATCTGAAATCGCTGCAACCCTCAAAAACGCTAAGATGCCAGCTAGCAACCTCAGCAAAGATGAGCGTTTTGAATTATATAAATTAAAAAAGAGGAATGATATTGTAGTTCTCTCAGCTGACAAAGGCAATGCTACTGTCATCATGGATAAAATAGAATACAACAACAAAATTAAAGAATTACTCGACGATGGTAGTTATACAAAAATAAAAAGAGATCCCACCAACAGCCTCGTCACACAAACCAACAAAATAATTTCTGATTCAACCGCATTAATTGATCAATCTAAACAGTTTTCGTTGAAACCTTCTGCTGTCAGGCCACCAAGATTATACGGCTTACCAAAAATACATAAAGTTGATACACCTCTTCGTCCCATAGTCTCTACTATCAGCTCCCCCACCTACAAACTAGCTCGTTTTTTGTCTGAAATCCTGCGTCCTTTCACTGGAAAGACCACCTCTGCGGTACAAAATTCTACTCACCTGGTATCAACAATCAAGGGTATTTCCCTGTCCCCAGACGACCTGCTTGTCAGTTTTGATGTAGTTTCCTTATTCACCAAGGTTCCTGTACCTGACACCATTGCAATCATTGAAGACTTGGTTCATCAAGGACTAAACACTGAGGTACCCCCCCCTGGTGAGACACTGTTTAACGAATACATACTTCACTTGGAATGGAACTTTCTACAAACAAACTGAGGGCACCCCAATGGGCTCCCCCCTTTCTCCAGTTATAGCTAACATTTTCATGGAGAAATTTGAGACTGACGCCATCCAGACTGCCACTCTGCGCCCAACCTTATGGAAGAGGTACGTGGATGACACTTTTGTCATCTGGCCACATGGCGGGGCCTGCTCTAGACCAATTCTTCGACCACATCAATTCCATACACCCAGCCATCAGATTTACCATGGAAGTCGAAATAGATGGCAAGATACCTTTTTTGGATGTCCTAATTAAAAAGAGACCTGATGGTTCAATGAGCCACTCTGTCTACAGGAAAGCTACCCATACGGATGCTTATCTGAAACCGGATTCCCACCACCATCCATCACAGAAGAATTCTCTCATCAAGACTCTGTATCATAGAGCCCAATGCATATCCGACCAGGAACACATAAGCAGTGAACTCAAGCACGTACACCAAGCTCTTAGGGCTAATGGTTACTCCGACTATACAATCCGCAAAGCTATCACTCAAACCATGAAGAAGAACCCTCTTGAGGAGCCTTTCAAAACCATCACTTTACCCTACATTGCTGGGATCACAAAAAAGATCTCCAAAATCTTGAATAAACACAAGATCCAGGTCCGTTTCAACACATTACATAAAATCCGTGATCTGGTTCCGTCTGTAAAAGATGTGATTCCGGACATACAATACCCTGGTGTCTACAAGCTGAGTTGCCTCTGTGGTAGTAGTTACATTGGAGAAACCAAACGCCATATCTCGGACCGCATTTGTGAACATAAAGCAGACCTTAAACACGGTAGGACCAACACCTCGGCCGTAGCAGATCATTGTTCTAATTCAGTAGGCTCACATGCCATTGACTTTTCCAAGATGGAGGTTCTTTGTAAGCCATCTGGCTTCCATGAGAGATTCGTTCATGAGGCTATCCACATATACAAGCACAGAGACAATTTCAACCGAGAAGATGGATTCTATCTTAGCAATCATTGGAAAGATTTGATAAATCATTTCAGTTCTTGATTGATTGTTCACGCTTACAGTGGCTTTCAGAAAGCATACATAAAAACAAATTTCGTCTCCCCCCTCCTCTTTTCAAAAAATAGATGGACTAGTCCTGGGCAAACTGCCAATCGTTGCGCGTGACGCAAACGTTATTATTTTTTAATATATATATATAAATAAATACATGTGCCGTTTTCAAAATAAATTTATGCAAACCGACACACCTGATGATGACCGTTTGAGTTATGGTCGAAACGTCGTGAGAATTTTTTATTGTTTTATATATATTTTGTTATTTTGTTGTTTCTCTTCAACGTGACTTTACCGAAAAAACTAAGAATACAATGACAATAGTTTAAAGCGATTTGAAGAATCTTTTATTTTTTTTGGGGGGGGGGGGGCAGAGCTTTGTGGCGTCATATTTGAGGGGGGGTCTGAATTTTTGTGACGCCGTGTGACGAAGGGGGGGGTCAAAAGTCGTCCAAAATCGCGTGATGTCATTTATGGACGGCCCCTTAGGGCCTTGTCTCGCACATGTTAAAGGGGCACTTAAAATCGAGATTTGTGGGCCTTAAAATGAACAAACTCAGATTTTCAGATTGTTACCGATGTTTGTGTGCCCTGAAAGCTACCTGGGTACCAAAGTTCGGCTTTCTCCCTTGTCGGGAAGTATCCCAGAGCTATTTGAGACATCCACACTGTGCATAGATACAGATTAAACGTCTTTATTTATATAGCCGTCTGGAACGCTCTTCCTTCCGATATCAGGAAGCCACTGGAGCTATGAACTTTTAAATCATCTAGAATCTAGATGATGGGGAACATTTTTTTTTATGCTAAGGGCCATTTGGATATTTATAACGTCATTCGCGGCCCATACAAAATGATCAACTTAAAAATTAGCCCGTTATATTTGGTCAAACATTTAATTAATTTGCCCCTAATGCGATGGCTGGAACTGCTTCTCTTTGGCGAGGCATGTGATGATGTTAGCTGGCAACTGCTTCTCCAGGTTTGCTCCGAGATTTATTGAATTTCGAGTCCCGCCTGTGGTCGCCCTTGGCAGGGCCAGAGATCAAAATGATTTCGCGGGGCCTTGTAAGGGCCCGCAAGCCGGACGTTACCCACCGCTGATCTAGATTGACAAACTCAATTCTTTAAAACTGCTTGTTGTGTTTAGTTTCTTCCTCTTCCCCTGCACCTCTGATTAACACGGTTGGCTACAAGACCATGAAGGAGGCTGTCTCTGACGCAGGCCAATCAGTTTCAGTGACAAAGCAAACATCGTCGTCAACACGTGTTTGCATGCATGGTCCTCGTACTGTCCGCCTTTTGGCGTTTTCTGGGCTAACAACTGTCGAGACAAGGCCTTAAAGGGCGCTGTAGTTTTGGTGTGTGCCAATCCGTTTCAAAAACAGCGCAATAACGTTTTTATCAAAACTTGTTTTCTTGCATGGTCCTTGTACTGCTCGCCTTCTGGCGTTGTTCTGTGGCCAAACATTGGTGGTGCAGGCCAATCAGTTTCAATGACGATGCATACAATTGCTATCAAAACGTGTTTGCTTGCATTGTCCTTGTGCTGCTCGTCCTTTGGCGTTGTTCTGAGTCTAAACTGGTGCAGAGACAAGGCGACGAAGGAGGCTGTAGCTCTGATGTCGACCAATCCGTTTCAAGGACGATGCACACATTATCGCGGATCAAAGCAGTGTTTGTTTTGCACGTTTTCCCACAAGCACGATGGTTCGGGTGATGATGCCTCACGATACAGGGCGTGTCAATTTGCCGTTTGAACATCTGAACGTCTCCTGCAGTGTTCTTGCAGAAAAGGAGATAAAAAAATCCCACTCGTTCGCCTTTTCAGAGCGAGCCCCTCGTTGCAATAGGTTCGCCAAACCTGTTTAATACAGTTTAACATGTAGGACCAATATCATCCATAGATCGCGTAAATATATAAACGTGCCGTTAAACCCGCCACCACCCGACACAGCCAGATCGTGCCAATTCGTCACTAGTGTAATGACAATAGTGCCTGCATGTGGTGCGAATGCACTCGTGGCCATGGGAGGTAATGACAGGGGAGTCAGTTGTGAGTGTGAAGGGACTGGTGGCCACGGGAGGTAATGACAGGGGCATCAGTTGTGGGTGTGAAGGGACTGGTGGCCACGGGAGGTAATGACAGGGGTATCAGTCGTGAGTGCCAAGGGACTGGTGGCCACGGGAGGTAATGACAGGGGAGTCAGTTGTGAGTGCGAAGGGACTGGTGGCTACGGGAATCTTGATTTGAAGCTTTCGTGACTGCAGGAATCCATACAACAGCAGTGGTAGCGAATTTTTTCATGGAGAAATTTGAGACAGATGCCATCCAGACATCCACCCTACGTCCTTCCTTGTGGAAGAGATACGTAGATGACACATTCGTCATCTGGCCACATGGCCTGGCAGCACTGAACCAATTTCACAACCACATCAATTCCATACACCCATCTATCAAATTCACCATGGATGTGGAAAAGGATGGCAAGCTACCATTCCTGGATGTTTTGAACGAGAAGAGACCTGATGGCTCGTTGGGACATTCCGTCTACAGGAAAGCCACCCACACGGATGCCTATCTAAAGCCTCACTCCCACCACCATCCAGCACAGAAGAATTCCCTCATCAAAACACTACACTAGCATCACCTAGCCAGTGAGCTGGAGCACATACACCAAGCCCTCAGGATGAACGGATATTCCGACCACACATGTGGCTCGCAGGACGCGAGAATGCACAAATATTCTTAAATAAATTTGTAAGTTGATGAGACAGGTATTGGAGGGAGTAGGCAGATCATCTGCTCATTTATTTTGTTGCACAACTCATACAAAGAAAACCAAGGAAATAATTATAAAACATTACACGCTCCGTTCACTCGAACCGTGACGACTACGGGGATGGAGATGATGATGATGATGGAGATGATGACGGAGATGATGACGGAGATGATGACGGAGGTGATGACGGAGGTGACTGCTGTTTTTTCAAGAAAATAGAGAATCACATTGACGATCTTTCCAAAAAGCATTCCGGTTCAGTTTTCCCCTCCAGTGATGGGGAGCGCGCGGTGATGATGAGGTTGACGATGAGGTCGCCGATGACAGGGATGTTAATGATGACGAAGATGATGACCGTCGCAAGGTGACGGCGATGATGATGTTGATGAGCGTGACGTTTTTATGATTGTTGACAATATTAGCGGTGATGATAACGAAGATGTTGACGATGATGACGATGTTGACGATGCTACTGCAATCGTCTTTCCTCCATTCGCCAATGCCATATTCACTTTATAAGAAAGCTGAGAAAATGAGACACAAACATCGCCAATGGGTTAGACAAGGAATTCATCCGTTGCACACGACTTCTAGACTCACATAGAGACCCACAGACTCACGCAGAGAGCCACAGACTCACACAGAGACCCATAGACTTACACAGGGACCCATAGACTCAGAGACCCATAGACTCACACAGAGACCCACAGACTCACACAGAGACCCATAGACTCACACAGAGAGCCACAGACTCACACAGAGACCCACAGACTCACACAGAGACCCACAGGCTCACACAGAGACCCACAGACTCACACAGAGACCCACAGACTCACACAGAGACACACAGACTCACACAGAGACCCATAGACTCGCAGAGCCCCATAGACTCGCACAGAAACCCATAGACTCGCACAGAGACCCATAGACTCACACAGACTCACACAGAGACTCCCAGACTCGCAGAGACCCACAGACTCGCACAGAGACCCACAGACTCGCACAGAGACCCACAGACTCGCACAGAGACCCACAGACTCGCACAGAGACCCACAGACTCGCACAGAGACCCACAGACTCGCACAGAGACCCACAGACTCGCACACAGACTGTGGCTCACCTGTATGGGTACCCGTGGTACTTGGAACGGAAGATGGAGAGGAGGAAGCTGAAGAAGAAAACGACGAGACCCAGGCCTACGAGACACAGGACTGACAACAACATCGTCGTCGTCAACATCTCCATAATTTACATCAAAAGCATCAACAACATCATGATGATGCTGCTGATGATGCCGGTTCTGTTGCTGATGCTGCTGTTGATGCTACTGCTGTTGCTGATGATGCTGGTTCTGTTGATGATGCTGTTGTTGATGCTACTGCTGTTGCTGATGATGCTGGTTCTGTTGATGATGCTGGTTCTTGATGCTTTTGATGATGCCGGTTCTGTTGCTGATGCTGCTGTTGATGCTACTGCTGTTGCATCTGATGATGCTGGTTCTGTTGATGATGCTGGTTCTGTTGATGATGCTGGTTCTGTTGATGATGATGCTGTTGATGATGCTGGTTCTGTTGATGATGCTGTTGTTGCTTCTGATGATGCTGGTTCTGTTGACGATGCTGGTTCTGTTGATGATGCTGTTGATGATGCTGGTTCTGTTGATGATGCTGTTGATGATGCTGGTTCTGTTGATGATGCTGTTGCTTCCGATTATGCTGGTTCTGTTGATGATGCTGCTGCTGTTGATGCTACTGCTGTTGATGATACTGCTGCTGCTGTTGATGCTACTGCTGTTAACGACGCTGCTGCTTCTGGTGTGACCCAAGCGGTCCCTTGGCTGCTGAATAATTAAGACCAAGTAATCACCGCGACGATGGCGCTGCTGCTGATCGTTACTCCACCGTCTCACCGCTGTGCTCAGTGGGCTCAGACAATTAGCGGTGGGCTCGTTAGCGAGCACCGGACAGATGGTGTTGGCTCATCGAGCCTCATCAGTGGCGTGGTGATGGTGATGGCCGGGCGGTTACGTGGTGGCGATTACGTGGTGGTGACGATTGGGTGATGGTGGTGGTGATGGTGATGATGGTGGTAGTGGTGGTGATGATTGGGTGTTGATGGTGATGATTGGGTGATGGTGGTGATGATTGGATGGTGGTGATGGTGATGATTGGGTGGTGGTGATGATTGGGTGGTGGTCGTGGTGATTGGGTGATCGTGGTGATGGTGATGATTGGGTGATGGTGGTAATGTTATTACGAGTGGCTTGTGTACACCCCCACTCCCCCCACCCAACCACCCACTCAAACCCCCCCCCCCTCCACTCACTTTTGCGTTTGCCGATGTCCCCGTCTGGAGCGGCCGAGTCGTGCAGGAGGACGACTCCCAGGGTGATCGCCACGTCTGTGCACATCGTTAAGACTCACGACGACCCCGTGGAGGCTCACGACGACCCCGTCGTGACTCACGACGACCCCGTGGAGGCTCACGACGACCCCGTGGAGACTCACAACGACCCCGTCGAGGCTCACGACGAGCCTCGCTAACCACGACACTACCGCTCCAACAACCGCCATTCGCCACTAAGTGGCGGTGACGTCACCACGACGCTTGTGCCAGGCCATGTGCACCTTGAGGCCACGTGAAGTGTCGAACGCCCGCTGGCAGGAGGTCACGGGGCAGACCCAGGTGCCACGGGTCGACTGACTGAGATGACTGGCTGGTGCACCACCTGTGCCCCCTACTGTGCCAACCTGCTGTGCTTTAGCCACCCAGAGCTCCGCTCGTTGTTGTGAGCGTCGCTCCTCCGCCCTCCGTTGTTGTTGGAGGGCGACTGCCTCCAACTGCCCAGTAGCATCCTTCACGAGCCTCCTCCACAGAGGCCGATCTTGACACCGCTGGTACCGGTCATCGGCAAGTCCACTCAGCTCCACGTCCTCCTGTACCACATCGCTCCATCTCTTCTCTAGCCCGTTCAGCGCCCGTTTAGCCCCCTCGATCCGGCCGAACAAAAAAGCTGTTTAGGCACGCGGTGGCTGGGCATGCGGTGTGCTACTGCTCCCCACACTCGCACACAAAGACAGACACACACACACTCTGCGGAACAGGCTCGGTGGCGGGGGGGGGTAGAGAGAACACACAAACTCCACACACACGGTTGAACACGGGAGGCTTTCGCGACCAATAGTTCTGGCCGTTGCCTGACGCTGCCGGTTGTAACTACCGGTGAAGCGTCACGGTACTCGAACGGCGAATGTTGTGGGTTCACCCTCCTCCAACGCGGCGGTGAGCGCCCAACTCGGAACTGATCGGCACGTTTTGTTCACGCGACTAGAACCCTTACTAACTGGTCGTGTCAGATGATGGCGGGTTTCACGACGCATTTACACTCACGCGATCCAACCCAACAAAAAATCCGCGCACGCACGTACGCACGCACACACGCACGCACGCACACACACACGCACGCACGCACACACACGCACGCACGTACGCACACACACACGCACGCACGCACACACACACGCACGCACACACACGCACGCACGCACACACACACGCACACAACAGAAAGGCACCCCCGGGTCTGGGATCGAACCCAGGCCCCCCCTTGCTGGACGGGTCAAGGATACTGAGAAGGATCACGATGTGGGTCTCTGCCACGAACTGCGCCTGGCTGCTGCCGTGGATGTATGCCTGCAAGGGGAAGGATCAGCGACGCCGTTTCACTCCGCGGCTCCGCCTGGCGCCGCGCCTGGACGTCGCGCATCTCCCACGGAGACCCCCACACGGAGACCCCCACACGGAGACCTCCACACGGAGACCCCCACGGAGACCCCCCCCCACGGAGACCCCCACACGGAGACCTCCACACGGAGACCCCCACACGGAGACCCCCACGGAGACCCCCCCCCCCACGGAGACCCCCACACGGAGACCCCCCCACGGACTCACACGGAGACCCCCCCAGGGAGACCCCCCCCAGAGAAACCCCCACACGGAGACCCCCCCACGGAGACCCCCCCACGAACTCACACGGAGACCCCCACGGAGAGCCCCCCACGGACTCACACGGAGACCCCCCACGGACTCACACGGAGACCCCCCCCCACGGAGACCCCCCCACGGACTCACACGGAGACCCCCCACGGAGACCCCACAGACTCACACGGAGACCCCCACGGACTCACACGGAGACCCCCACAGACTCGCACGGAGACCCCCACGGAGACCCCCACGGACTCACACGGAGACCCCCACGGACTCACACGGAGACCCCCACGGACTCACACGGAGACCCCCACGGAGACCCCCACAGACTCGCACGGAGACCCCCATGGAGACCCCCACGGACTCACACGGAGACCCCCACGGAGACCCCCCCACAGACTCCGCACAAGAGACCCACAGACTCCTCATCTCCAGCAGTCACTTAAAGCGCGAGCGAGTCTGAAGCCACGTCCTTCGGGAGGGTCCTGCCACCCTGGGGAGACGGGCGTTGGGCACGTACCACCTGTCCCGTCTGGGGGTTCTTGTGGGCGTATGGAGGTCCCCGGATGTGGTTCCACATCTGCCCGGAGGTCATGGCGAACACGACACACTACCCGAAGAACACACGCACGCACATTGTATATGCACACACACACACACGCCATATACAAATACAGATATGCCGTCATACACACACACACCCGTATAACCTTAACAGACTGTTGGGGCAAGTGCTGTTAGCGAGCAGCACCTGTGAAGGCCGGAACGGCACACGAGGATGGTGGGTGGCCAGCACCACGCCCGGCCGCCTTTGTCTCCCCAGTGGCGATGTTTACTGCACATCGCACCAGGTACTCATTTGAGGCCGAGTCGATCCTAGGGGGGAGGCCCGGGACCGGTTCTGACAATCGTCACCGGTGGTGTTGGTGGCTGCGAGCGGGAATCGAACCCGGGTCGACGGGCTCGTAGCGCAGTGTGAGCATCGTTTCAGAGCGCTTACACACGTGTGTGCATCCACGCACGTTCACACACGTGCATATCCCTTCACAGACCGTGTCTGTTGGTCGCGAGTGGGAATTGAACTCGCTAACCGCTACACTACCGCTCCCTGCGCACCATAACCCACACGCACCATCATCTTCACATCATCGCACACAGCAGCAGCAACAACAACCGCCCCTTCGCCTCGCCACTAAGTGGCGGTGACGTCACCACGACGCTTGTGCCAGGCCATGTGCACCTTGAGGCCACGTCATCGCACACGCACACACACACATGCGCGCACACACACACATATACACCGTCATACACACACACACACACCACATACACACACAAGGCTGAAGTTTATGATGACAATTCAGAAGCTTCTACTGCTGATGATGATAATGCTGCTCCTTCTGCTGATGATGATGACAAATCTGCTAACCATGACCGCTGCTGTTGCTTCTGCTAATTGCTGATGATGATACTACCGCTGCTGATGATACTACTTCTACTGATGCTACTACTGCTGCTCATGACAATGCTGACACAGACGATGACAATTCTGCTGACGACTCTGCCTCCTGCTGCTGCTGCTCCAGTTGCTACTGCTGCTGATGATGCTGATGCTGCTGCTGTTGATGATGCTGATGATGCTGCTGCTGATGATGCTGATGCTGATGCTACTGCTGCTGATGATGCTGATGCTGCTGCTGTTGATGATGCTGATGCTGATGCTACTGCTGCTGATGATGCTGATGCTGCTGCTGTTGATGATGCTGATGATGATGCTGCTGCTGTTGATGATGCTGATGCTGCTGCTGCTGATGCTGCTGATGATGCTGCTGCTGTTGATGATGCTGATGCTGCTGATGATGCTGCTGTTGATGATGCTGCTTCTGATGATGATGCTGCTGTTGATGATGCTGCTGCTGATGCAGCTGCTGCTGCTGCTGATGATGATGCTGCTGTTGATGATGCTGCTGCTGATGCTGCTGCTGCTGATGCTGCTGCTGCTGATGATGCTGCTGCTGCTGCTGATGATGCTACTGTTGATGAGGATGATGCTGCTGCTGATGCTGCTGTTGATGAGGATGATGCTGCTGATGCTGCTGCTGATGATGCTGCTGCTGATGATGCTGCTGCTGATAATGCTGCTGCTGATGCTGCTGCTGATGATGCTGCTGCTGATGATGATGATGCTGCTGCTGATGCTGCTGCTGATGCTGCTGCTGATGATGCTGCTGCTGATGATGCTGCTGATGATGATGCTACTGTTGATGAGGATGATGCTGCTGCTGATGCTGCTGTTGATGATGCTGCTGCTGATGCTGTTGCTGATGCTGCTGCTGCTGATGCTGCTGCTGATGCTGCTGCTGCTGCTGCTGTGCCTCACCAGTGCCGCGACGGCCCAGCCGGTCTTGTTGTACAGGAAGTCCAGGTTGTTGCGTCTCAGGAAGAGCAGTCCCCCGACCAGCGACATGAGCAGCATCAGGGCGACTGCTCCGGAGTAATTAGGGGGACGGAACACGCGGATCTGGGTGGAGCGGAGGAGGAGCGGGGAGGGAGAAAGGGGGGGGGAGACAAAGGCGGATGAGAGCAGGAACGATCGCGGGGTTGAGATGGGGCACCGGGGTGGTGAGATGTTAACTACCTCGCCTGGTACACAGGAGGTCGTGGCTTCGATCACGACCCTGACGATGTCTGCTGCTGCTGTATATTTGGAGTTTGTGTGTGTCTCTCTCTCATCATCATCATCATCACGGAGGCTGGGAGATGTTAACTACCTCGCCTGGTACACAGGAGGTCGTGGCTTCGATCCCGACCCTGACGATGCCTGCTGCTGTATATTAGGAGTTTGTGTGTATCTCTCTCTCATCATCACGGTGGTTAGGAGATGTTAACTACCTCGCCTGGTACACAGGAGGTCGTGGCTTCGATCACGACCCTGACGATGTCTGCTGCTGCTGTATATTTGGAGTTTGTGTGTGTCTCTCTCTCATCATCATCATCATCACGGAGGCTGGGAGATGTTAACTACCTCGCCTGGTACACAGGAGGTCGTGGCTTCGATCCCGACCCTGACGATGCCTGCTGCTGTATATTAGGAGTTTGTGTGTATCTCTCTCTCATCATCACGGTGGTTAGGAGATGTTAACTACCTCGCCTGGTACACAGGAGGTCGTGGATTTCATCCCGACCCTGACGATGCCTGCTGCTGTGTTCGTTTCAAAGAGATGGGATAACGCTGTGATCAGGTGGAGTCGACTGGGTTGAACTGCGTGGAGATCGGGTGCTGCTTGCAGCGAGCGGTGCACTGCAGGGGTGATCGCCGATCAATAATGAATGTGGGTGTATTCCCAGATCAATAATGAATGGGGGTGTATTCACAGATCAATAATGAATGTGGGTGTATTCCCAGATCAATAATGAACGGGGGTGTATTAGCAGATCAATAATGAATGTGGGTGTATTCCCAGATCAATAATGAATGGGGGTGTATTCACAGATCAATAATGAATGTGGGTATATTAGCAGATCAATAATGAATGGAGGTGTATTAGCAGATCAATAATGAATGTGGGTGTATTCCCAGATCAATAATGAACGGGGGTGTATTCACAGATCAATAATGAATGTGGGTGTATTCACAGATCAATAATGAATGTGGGTGTATTCACAGATCAATAATGAATGTGGGTGTATTCCCAGATCAATAATGAACGGGGGTGTATTAGCAGATCAATAATGAATGTGGGTGTATTCACAGATCAATAATGAATGGGGGTGTATTCACAGATCAATAATAAATGTGGGTGTATTCCCAGATCAATAATGAACGGGGGTGTATTAGCAGATCAATAATGAATGTGGGTGTATTCACAGATCAATAATGAATGGGGGTGTATTCACAGATCAATAATGAATGTGGGTATATTAGCAGATCAATAATGAATGGAGGTGTATTAGCAGATCAATAATGAATGTGGGTGTATTCACATATCAATAATGAACGGGGGTGTATTCACAGATCAATAATGAATGTGGGTATATTAGCAGATCAACAATGAATGGAGGTGTATTAGCAGATCAATAATGAATGTGGGTGTATTCCCAGATCAATAATGAACGGGGGTGTATTAGCAGATCAATAATGAATGTGGGTGTATTCACAGATCAATAATGAATGGGGGTGTATTCACAGATCAATAATAAATGTGGGTGTATTCCCAGATCAATAATGAACGGGGGTGTATTAGCAGATCAATAATGAATGTGGGTGTATTCACAGATCAATAATGAATGGGGGTGTATTCACAGATCAATAATGAATGTGGGTATATTAGCAGATCAATAATGAATGGAGGTGTATTAGCAGATCAATAATGAATGTGGGTGTATTCCCAGATCAATAATGAACGGGGGTGTATTCACAGATCAATAATGAATGTGGGTGTATTCACAGATCAATAATGAATGTGGGTGTATTCACAGATCAATAATGAATGTGGGTGTATTCCCAGATCAATAATGAACGGGGGTGTATTAGCAGATCAATAATGAATGTGGGTGTATTCACAGATCAATAATGAATGGGGGTGTATTCACAGATCAATAATAAATGTGGGTGTATTCCCAGATCAATAATGAACGGGGGTGTATTAGCAGATCAATAATGAATGTGGGTGTATTCACAGATCAATAATGAATGGGGGTGTATTCACAGATCAATAATGAATGTGGGTATATTAGCAGATCAATAATGAATGGAGGTGTATTAGCAGATCAATAATGAATGTGGGTGTATTCACATATCAATAATGAACGGGGGTGTATTCACAGATCAATAATGAATGTGGGTATATTAGCAGATCAACAATGAATGGAGGTGTATTAGCAGATCAATAATGAATGTGGGTGTATTCCCAGATCAATAATGAACGGGGGTGTATTAGCAGATCAATAATGAATGTGGGTGTATTCACAGATCAATAATGAATGGGGGTGTATTCACAGATCAATAATAAATGTGGGTGTATTCCCAGATCAATAATGAACGGGGGTGTATTAGCAGATCAATAATGAATGTGGGTGTATTCACAGATCAATAATGAATGGGGGTGTATTCACAGATCAATAATAAATGTGGGTGTATTCACAGATCAATAATGAATGTGGGTGTATTCACAGATCAATAATGAATGTGGGTGTATTCACAGATCAATAATGAATGTGGGTGTATTAGCAGATCACTAATGAATGGAGGTGTATTAGCAGATCAATAATGAATGTGGGTGTATTCCCAGATCAATAATGAATGGAGGTGTATTCACAGATCAATAATGAATGTGGGTGTATTCACAGATCAATAATGAATGGGGGTGTATTCCGAGATCAATAATGAATGTGGGTGTATTCACAGATCAATAATAAATGTGGGTGTATTCCCAGATCAATAATGAACGTGGGTGTATTCCCAGATCAATAATGAATGTGGGTGTATTCACAGATCAATAATGAATGTGGGTGTATTCACAGATCAGACGAATCGGTACTCACGGTCGCCTCGCTGCGGCCGATCAATAACGGATCGGGGCAAGTTCGCCGATCGACGACAGATCGGGGGTGGGGTTGTGATCGCCGATCGATAACGATCGATAACGATCGATAACGATCGATATCGATCGATGCGTACTCACCGTGACCTCGCTGCGGTCGCTGATCCACTTGGCCAGCTGCTCGGCCATGATGCCGTTGCGCTGGAGGTCAAAAGTGTCGGCACGCTTGGGGCGGCCCTTGGCTGGAAAGTGCATGAAGGTGGGGGCCGAGTTCATGTTGAGCTGCTCGAGGGGAAACCGCGGGGGGGAGGGGGGGGGAGATAAGGGGGAGAGACGTGGGGGAGACGTGGGGGAGATAAGGGGGAGACGTGGAGGAGACAAGGGGGAGACAAGGGGGAGATTAGGAGGGAGACACGGGGGAGAGACGTGGGGGAGATAATGGGGAGACGTGGGGGAGACAATAGACGTGGGGGAGACGTGGGGGAGACAAGGGGGAGATTAGGAGGGAGACACGGGGGAGAGACGTGGGGGAGATAATGGGGAGACGTGGGGGAGACAATAGACGTGGGGGAGACGTGGGGGAGACGTGGGGGAGACAAGGAAGAGACAAGGGGGAAAGACGTGGGGGAGATAATGGGGAGACGTGGGGGAGATTAGGGAGGGAGATAAGGGGGAGACGTGGGGGAGATAATGGGGAGACAAGAGACGTGGGGGAGATAATGGGGAGACAAGAGACGTGGGGGAGACGTGGGGGAGACGTGGGGAGACGTGGGGGAGACAAGGAAGAGACAAGGGGGAGAGACGTGGGGGAGATAATGGGGGAGATAATGGGGAGACATGGGGGAGACAAGAGACAAGGGGGAGAGACGTGGGGGAGACGTGGTGAGACGCGGGGACACACGGGGATACGATGTGGGTACATGACATGGGGGTATATGGGGAGAGAGAGCGAGAGAGACACGATAGAGCCGATGTTGTTCTTGAGCAAGGGAGTGGTTTAATTGGTGAGCGGGTGGGTCGGCGAGCAGTCGAGCGAGCAGTTGAGCGGGCAAGCGAGCAGTTGAACGGGCGAGCAAGCGAGCGAGCAGTTGAGCGGGGGAGCGAGCAGCTGAGCGGGGGAGCGAGCAGTTGAGCTAGCGGGCGAGCAGTTGAGTGGGCGAGCGAGCAGTTGAACGGGCGAGCAAGCGAGCGAGCAGTTGAGTGAGCGGGCGAGCAGTTGAGCGGGGGAGCGAGCAGTTGAGTGGGCGAGCGAGCAGTTGAACGGGCGGGCGAGCAGTTGAGCGGGTGAGCGAGCAGTTGAGCGGGCGGGCGAGCAGCTGAGCGAGCGGGCGAGCCCGAACCTGCTGGAAGACGTCCGACCCCTCGTCAAAGTCCACCATGGCGAAGTAGAGCCGGCTGGAGTAGGACCCCGAGTAGCGCCACGAGTTTGCCAGGATCTGGAACTCCTCGTTGGCGTGCCTTCACCACGCGGTGGTAGCAACAACAACAACACCGGCGGTGGATGAGGAGGAGGAACCACCACGGCATTTCGTTTTGAGGGAACCTTTGCAAGAGTGGCTCACCGCGGGCATCGGAGTGGATATTGACGCACGCTCTCACAAGCTCACCCACACGCTCTCACACTCACCGATACTCTCACAAGCTCACCCACACGCTCTCACAAGCTCACCCACACGCTCTCACAAGCTCACCCACACGCTCCCACACTCACCCACACGCTCTCACAAGCTCACCCACACGCTCTCACAAGCTCACCCACACGCTCCCACACTCACCAATACTCTCCCACGCTCACCCACACGCTCCCACGCTCACCCACACGCTCTCACAAGCTCACCCACACGCTCTCACAAGCTCACCCACACGCTCCCACACTCACCAATACTCTCCCACGCTCACCCACATCATACGACACTCGTCCACACCCTCAGACACCCACCCACACCCTACCACAATCACCCACCCACACCCTACCACAATCACATCCTTCTACACTCACCCACACACTCACACACTCACCCACACCCTCCCACACCCTACCACACCCACCCACACCCACACACTCACACACTCACCCACACACTCACCCACACCCTCCCACACCCTCAGACACCCACCCTACCACAATCACCCACACCCTACCACAATCACCCACCCACCCACACCCACCCACACCCTACCACAATCACCCACACCCTACCACAATCACCCACCCACATCCACCCACACCCTACTACAATCACCCACCCACACCCACCCACACCCTCCCACACCCACATCCTCCCACGCTCACCCATTCTCCCCTCCCCTTTCACACCAATGACAACAAAACTGTTCACCCCTCCTCCCTCCTACCCCCCGCCCCCTCCCGTACTTGCACACTCCGCACTGCCTCTGTGGCTCCAGGGCAGTGAACATGATGACCACCGAGTAGTTGCGCGGCGGCGCCTTCACGTAGCGCCGGAACTTGTCCCCGTTGAGGCGGATGACCGAGCGTCGCACCGTCCACTCCATCAGCTGCTGCACCTTCTCTGACATCAGCACCTGCGGCGGCGGCGGCGTCGTCATCGTCAGCGGCGGCGTCGTCATCGTCGTCGTCGTCATCGTCAGCGGCGTCATCGTCGTCGTCATCGTCAGCAGCGGCGTCGTCATCGTCAGCGGCGGGGTCATCGTCAGCAGCGGCGTCGTCATCGTCAGCGGTGTCAGCATCAGCGTCGTCATCGTCAGCAGCGGCGTCGTCATCGTCAGCGGCGTCATCGTCGTCGTCATCGTCAGCGGCGGCGTCGTCATCGTCAGCGGCGGTGTCGTCATCGTCAGCGGTGTCAGCATCAGCGTCGTCATCGTCAGCAGCGGCGTCGTCATCGTCAGCGGCGTCGCCATCATCAGCAGCAGCATCATCAGTGTCATCATCAGTGTCATCATCAGTGTCATCATCAGCAGCAATCGCCATTAGCATCAATATAACCATTACCATCTTTATCACGGTGACCAGGTGCTGGCTTTTCAACATGACCACATGTATCATCAACATCAGCAGCATCGTGTATGTTGAACTTCTTTCGCACCGTACGTAGCCAACCGTATCGGAGGTACGGGGGAAGGACAATAAACTACTGGTCTCTGTGTGAGTCTATGGGTCTCTGTGTGAGTCTGTGGGTCTCTGTGTGAGTCTGTAGGTCTCTGTGTGAGTCTGTGGGTCTCTGTGTGAGTCTGTGGGTCTCTGTGTGAGTCTGTGGGTCTCTGTGTGAGTCTATGGGTCTCTGTGTGAGTCTGTGGGTCTCTGTGCGAGTCTGTGGGTCTCTGTGTGAGTCTGTGGGTCTCTGTCTGAGTCTATGGGTCTCTGTGTGAGTCTATGGTCTCTGTGTGAGTCTATGGGTCTCCGTGTGAGTCTATGGGTCTCTGTGTGAGTCTATGGGTCTCTGTGTGAGTCTATGGGTCTCTGTGTGAGTCTATGGGTCTCTGTGTGAGTCTATGGGTCTCTGTGTGAGTCTATGGGTCTCTGTGTGAGTCTATGTGTCTCTGTGCGAGTCTATGGGACTCTGTGCGAGTCTATGGGTCTCTGTGCGAGTCTATGGTTCTGTGTGAGTCTATGGGTCTCAGTATGTGTCTATGGGTCTCTGTATGTGTCTATGGGTCTCTGTGTGAGTCTATGGGTCTCTGTGTGAGTCTATGGGTCTCTGTGTGAGTCTATGGGTCTCTGTGTGAGTCTATGGGTCTCTGTGTGAGTCTACGGCTCTCTGTGTGAGTCTACGGGTCTCTGTATGTGTCTATGGGTCTCTGTGCGAGTCTACGGGTCTCTGTGTGTGTCTATGTGTCTCGGTGCGAGTCTATGGGTCTGTGTGAGTCTATGGGTCTCTGTGTGAGTCTATGGGTCTCTGTGTGAGTCTACGGGTCTCTGTGTGAGTCTATGGGTCACTGTGCGAGTCTACGGCTCTCTGTGTGAGTCTATGGGTCTCTGTGCGAGTCTATGGGTCTCTGTGCGAGTCTATGGGTGTCTGTGCGAGTCTGCGGGTCTCTGTGTGAGTCTATGGGTCTCTGTGCGAGTCTGCGGGTCTCTGTATGTGTCTATGGGTCTCTGTGTGAGTCTATGGGTCTCTGTGTGAGTCTATAGGTCTCTGTGTGAGTCTATGGGTCTCTGTGTGAGTCTATGGGTCTCTGTGTGAGTCTATGGGTCTCTGTGTGAGTCTATGGGTCTCTGTGTGAGTCTGTGGGTCTCTATGTGAGTCAGTGGGTCTCTGTGTGAGTCTATGGGTCTCTGTGTGAGTCTGTGTCTCTGTGTGTGTCTATGGGTCTCTGTGTGAGTCTATGGGTCTCTGTGTGAGTGTATGGGTTTCTGTCTGAGTCTATGGGTCTCTGTGTGAGTCAGTGGGTGTCTGTGTGAGTCTATGGGTCTCTGTGTGAGTCTATGGGTCTCTGTGTGAGTCTATGGGTCTCTGTGTGAGTCTATGGGTCTCTGTGTGAGTCAGTGGGTCTCTGTGTGAGTCTATGGGTCTCTGTGTGAGTCTATGGTTCTCTGTGCGAGTCTATGGGTCTCTGTGTGAGTCTATGGGACTCTGTGTGAGTCTATGGTTCTCTGTGTGAGTCTATGGGTCTCTGTGTGAGTCTATGGGTCTCTGTGTGAGTCTATGGGTCTCTGTGTGAGTCTATGGGTCTCTGTGTGAGTCTATGGGTCTCTGTGTGAGTCTATGGGTCTCTGTGTGAGTCTATGGGTCTCTGTCTGAGTCTATGGGTCTCTGTGTGAGTCTATAGGTCTCTGTGTGAGTCTATGGGTCTCTGTGTGAGTCTATGGGTCTCTGTGTGAGTCTATGGGTCTCTGCGTGAGTCTATAGGTCTCTGTGTGAGTCTATGGGTCTCTGTGTGAGTCTATGGGTCTCTGTCTGAGTCTATGGGTCTCTGTGTGAGTCTATAGGTCTCTGTGTGAGTCTATGGGTCTCTGTGTGAGTCTATGGGTCTCTGTGTGTGTCTATGGGTCTCTGTGTGAGTCTATTGGTCTCTGTGTGAGTCTATGGGTCTCTGTATGTGTCTATGGGTCTCTGTGTGAGTCTATGGGTCTCTGTGTGAGTCTATGGGTCTGTGTGAGTCTATGGGTCTCTGTGTGAGTCTATGGGTCTCTGTGTGAGTCTATGGGTCTCTATGTGAGTCTATGGGTCTCTGTGTGAGTCTATGGGTCTCTGTGTGAGTCTGTGGGTCTCTGTGTGAGTCTATGGGTCTCTGTGTGAGTCTATGGGTCTCTGTGTGAGTCTATGGGTCTCTGTGTGAGTCTATGTGTCTCTGTGTGAGTCTATGGGTCTCTGTGTGAGTCTATGGGTCTCTGTGTGAGTCTATGGTTCTCTGTGTGAGTCTATGGGTCTCTGTGTGAGTCTATGGGTCTCTGTGTGAGTCTACGGTTCTCTGTGTGAGTCTACGGGTCTCTGTATGTGTCTATGGGTCTCTGCGTGAGTCTATGGGTCTCTGCGTGAGTCTATGGGTCTCTGTGTGAGTCTATGGGTCTCTGTGTGAGTCTATGGGTCTCTGTGTGAGTCTATGGGTCTCTGTGTGAGTCTATGGGTCTCTGTGTGAGTCTATGGGTCTCTGTGTGAGTCTATGGGTCTCTGTGTGAGTCTATGGGTCTCTGTGTGAGTCTATAGGTCTCTGTGTGAGTCTATGGGTCTCTGTGTGAGTCTATGGGTCTCTGTGTGAGTCTATGGGTCTCTGTGTGAGTCTATGTGTCTCTGTCCGAGTCTATGGGTCTCTGTGCAAAGATCCCCCGTGTTGCCTGTAACAGACTGTTAGGGCAAGTGCTGTTAGTGAGTAGCAGCAGCACCGATGAAGGCCGGAACTGTGACAGGAATTCATATTCCTTGGGTCTTTCGGTAAAGTCGCGTAGACAGGTTCAACGAAAATACCTCGTAGTTTTTTTTGTTATATTTTAGTTATTTTATTTGAACTAATCGACGGTGACTTTACCGACAGACCCAAAGATTACCAACCCAAAATGATAGAAACCCAAGAAACCCGCCGCAGACGTTTCACATTCCCCAGTGCGAATATGCGGAGAGCGTCGGCTCCAACCAATCGCGTCGCGCGCCGCTGACCACCTCAACCAATCACAACCGAGGACCCGGACTAAGCGGACTACGTTATGCAAACGCGCGCCGAACTGAACGGCCTACTGCAGGCTGCGTTCAGGACTTGTCGCGCTCAACGTTTTTTGTTGTACATTTAAAAAACAATGAAACCTCAGTTTGGCGGCTCGCGCTCCTTCACCTCTTTGGTCTTTTGCGCGGCGCCCGGGGTCGAGAGGGAGCAGAGGATGCAGACGACGACGAGCGGCAGCAGCAGCCGCGGCACAAGCAGCCCGGAGCGTGCGGCCGCCATCTTGGGTAGGGAGGGTCGCTTTTCGCACCGTGCGCGGCTCTCATTGGCTGGAAGCCGCGCACGTGATGCGGGCGACAGATGGAGCGAGGCGATTGGTGGTTGTGTCAGTGATATCGTTTCGCTGTTTAACATATTTGGTGAAATGAGAATGTTTTTAAAATAAAAAAATTGTTATTTAAAAAATGTTAAAACACCAAACTGAAACCTTTTATTACATATTATATGATAGCAAAATATAATATCATAGCAAAATATAATATGTTCTAATATAATATATTTTGATAAATATTATAATTATTAATTTTTAAAATATATTATATATTAATAGATAATATTTATACAAATAAAATATTTTATATTATATTTTTATAAATACAATAAAAATAATTTATATTTTTATAAATGGAAATATAAAAATAGAAATAATATTTTATATCTATATATTAATAAATATAAAATATTTATAAATATTATGCTTTGATAAATATATTCTTATATTTTGTATACGCTTTTCGTGTCGATTATTCGAATCGTTGTTCTAAAAGAATAAACACCGATGGGATTTCCAAATTGGACTTTTTCTTTGGTTCGTTAACGTTTTGAAATATTTAAAAAAATATGTGTTGTTGTTTTTTTATGAATTGATTTGGCGGTGAGGTGTGGGAAGCTGTAAGCCCCAGGCTACTTTGGGCTCGCCTTCCCATCAACCGGAGGCGAGGAGTGGTGGTCGTGGTTACTTATGCCCCCACCGAAGACGAACATCCGTGGAGGGATGCATGCAAGGCCGATGAGTCAGATGCCTTCTATGACCTCCTGTCACAGGTGCTGGCTAAAGTGGCCCCTTGGGATAGAGTCATCATGTTGGGTGACTTTAATTCTCGAGGTGGTCATGATGCTGGCACCTGGTCTGGAGTGATTGGAAGGCATGGGCCAGATCAGCTCAATAACAACGGTAGGAGGCTGCTAAATTTTTGTGCAGCCCATGGGCAGTGAATTACCAACACGCTGTTCCGGCATCAGCGCATCCACACAACATCATGGATGCATGCCGGGTCCAAGCAAGAACATCTACTGGACTACATAGTGACGGAACAGCAGATGCGGGCCCATGTCCTTGACACCAGGACCTACCGTGGAGCTGATCTGCCCACTGACCATCGACTTGTCATCTGTAAGATGCGCCTGCCATTCTTCCACTCCAGTGGTGGGTATACACCCAGGACCCCATTCAAACCCATAGTGGCATGGTCTCAGCTAGCTGAAAGTTGCAAGTGAGAATTTCATCATCGCTTGTGGCTGGGGTTGGCATCGTCCCCCTCTCCTCCTGATGCCGAGGGGAAATGGGCGAGGCTTAGGACTGTGGCTCATGCAGCTGCAATGGCTGCTTTGGGTACGCGGTCCAGACCTCCCCAGAGACACTGGCTGACAGAGGAAGTGTTCAGGCTGGCTGAGAAAAAGCGACAGGCCCACTCTCATCGTCTACAGCATCCCACGTCAGAGAATGAGGAGGGGGGGGCGCATAGACTGTAACAACTACAGGGGCATCTCAATCCTCAGTGTGCTGGGAAAGGTCCTGGCAAGGATTATTCAACATCGCCTTGCCAGGCACGCTGAGGAGAGGCTTGCGGAGCCCCAATGTGGTTTCAGGAAATGGCGGTCCTGCACAGATGCCATATTTTCTGTCCGTCTGCTACAGCAGAGGTGTAGGGAATTCCAAAAAGACCTAGATCTCTGCTTTATTGACCTGGTCAAGGCCTATGATACCATCAGTAGGCCTGGGCTCTGGATTGTTCTTCGTGCTTTTGGAGTACCTGACCCTCTGCTCACGATCATTAAGGACCTTCATGATGGTGAGCGGGCCCGGGTAAAACTACGTGGCTGGGAGTCGGAGCCATTCCCTATACACCTTGGGGTGCGACAGGGATGTCCTCTGGCTCTCAAATTATTTAACATCTATTTTGACCACGTGGTTCGTGAAGCCTTCAATAGCTGTACCGGAGGAATTTTCATCTGGTACAGATACAATGGGAGGCTGATCGATGCCCGGGTGCAGTCAAGGGATGGTTCCCTATTGGTCAACCGCGTTATGTATGCCGATGATCTGGTAATTGCTGCTCACTCAGAGGAGCAGTTGGAGGCGCTGCTGCTGAACCTGGAGTGTGCCACTAAGAGGTGGAGCCTTACTATTAGTCCCACCAAAACTAAGCACCTGCCTGGGTATTTTGTACCATCGGACACTCCACCCCCATAATTCCCATTTGGTGATAGGGCAGTTGTGGAGAGAGTGGAGAGTTTCCCATACCTGGGCAGTGTGCTCATGACCGGCTCCGGTTTGACAGCAGAGGTCTCACTCCGAATCAGTCGAGTGGCATTATCTTTTCATCGGTTGCGTAACGCTGTGTGGAAGCTACCTGGTCTGTTGCTCCGCACGAAGCTTCCGGTCTACTCAGCCACAGTCATTCCCTCCCTTCTCTACGCTTGTGAAACGTGGACCCCCCTAATGGAACAACTTCGCTGGTTAGAAACATTTAGGCTGGCCTGCCTAGGATCCATCCTGGGTTTAACCAGGCTGGATTGTGTGAGGAGCTCACATATCCTTGAAAGATCTGGACTAAGCCCCATCGGTGAGCTCCTCCGGCAGGCAAGGCTGCATTGGCTGGGTCATATAGCCCGCATGCCCAGCCACCGTATGCCTAAACAGCTTTTGTTCGGCCGGATTGAGGGGGTTAAACGGGCACGGCACGGGCTAAAGAAGAGATGGAGTGATGTGGTACAGGAGGATGTGGAGCTGAGTGGGCTTGCCGATGACTGGTACCAGCGGTGTCAAGATCGGCCTCTGTGGAGGAGGCTCGTGAAGGACGCTGCTGCTTCTGGGCAGTTGGAGGCAGTCGCCCTCCAGCAACAACGGAGGGCGGAGGAGCGACGCTCACAACAACGAGTGGAGCGCCGGGTGGCTAAAGCACAGCAGGTTGGCAGAGTCGGGGGCACAGGTGGTGCATCAGCCAGTCATCTTTGTCAGTCGACCCGTGGCACCTGGGTCTGCCCCGTGACCTCCTACCTGCGGGCGTTCGACACTTCACGTGGCCTCAACGTACACCTAGCCTGGCACAAGCGTCGTGGTGACGTCACCGCCACTTAGTCGCGAATGGCGGTTGTTGTTGTTTGTGAGTATGACAGTGTGAGTGAGTGCGAGTGAGTTTGTATGAGTCTGAGTATGAGAGTGTGTGTGAGTGAGAATATGAGAGTTTGAGTGAGTGTGAGTGAGTATCACAGTGTGAGTGAGTTTTTTTATGATCTGCCCCTGTTCTGCAGAGTGTGAGAGTGTGCGAGTGTTTGTGAGTGATTGTATGACCGTTTGGGGAGCGGTAGTGTAGCGGTCAGCGCTACGCTGCGCTACAAACCCGGCAACCCGGGTTCGATTCCCGCTCACGGCCAACACCAGTGACGACTATCTGATCCGGTCCTGGGCATCCCCTAGGTCGACTCAGCCTCAAATTAGTACCTGGTGCGTAAAAACATCACCACTGGGGAGACAAAGGCGGCCGGGCGTGGTGCTGGCCACCCACCCCCTCGTGTGCCATGCTGCTCGCTAACAGCACTTGCCCCAAAGTCTGTTAAGGCTACACTCGGGGGGGGTCTTTGTCTTTTGTTTGTACGACTGTGAGTGAGTTTGTCTGCTCTCCCTCTGCTCTGATGGGATTTCCTCTGTGCTCTCAGATCTCCTCCTCCCGTAGTTAAACCACCACACACTGTGGAACTGGCATTGGCCAAAGCATCCGTGCCAAGTGAGGCTTTGGATAGGGGGGTGCCTGCTCTACTGCGTTGTCACGTGCCCTTACAAGGCCCAGAGGGGGTTTGGGATGTCTCACAAATCACTACGTGATCCACCAACCCCTTGCCTCCAAACATCGGCAATCTCAGCCACGTGAATGTATGAGGTTGAGTGGCTTATTAAGGGTTGGTGCATAATGACTCTTAAACTAATCCATTCATATTTGATCACAAATGATAGCTCTTTGATGATTTTAATCATCATCATCATCACGTGCATGGGCATTTACAGCAGCAGCCAGACGCTCTAAGCCAGCACCACTGAGATGCCTGGGTTCGAGACCTCACTCTGGGATAGGACTGGACGATTTTTTGGGGAAAATCTGTAATTGGGATTTTTCTGACAGATATTGCGATTAAAATGTTTTAAAGGCAAGCTTCAGTTCAATATTCGCTGTGTAATGGATGTAAAACACGTGATGGAGCATTAGCACGCGATACCATCACAATATGAACTGCTCCATATAGTCTAACGCAAGGATGAGAACTATAAAGATGTGATTTGCTTCCAACGTGCATTTATTAAAATGTTTTAATTGAAATCGAACATCACGGGACCTCCTTTGCCAGCGAGCGTGTTTTTGTTTGCGTTCTGACCACAAGTATTGTGGTTAATGTCGACGTGATTCCTTGTTAAAGGTTCCAGTTTGGTGTTTGAACATCTTAACACAATTGTTTTGTTGCCAGAAAAAAAGGTGGAAAACTCCTATTGTCTGAAATGGAACAATCAAACATAGAACAATAAAATAATAATAAATATATTTTATTGTTTCCCTTCTACGTGGTGACTTTACTGAAAAAAACAAGAATATGAATCCCTGCAGTCACGAAAAGCTTTAAATCAACAATTGTTAAGTTAAATAAATAAGGTTATAATAATAATAATAATATTAAAACATGAAACAATCCCAATAAGAAAGTAATGGGACTTTTAAAATCGCAACAACAAAAAATCGCGGCCTTTGCGATTTGCTAATCAGCGTTGTTTCAAATTGCGATTGATCGATTTGAAATCGACCAAATCGTTCGAGACCTCACTCTGGGATTCTCTTGTCTCAGGGGGGTTCCTGGTGGCCGTGTCGGAGACGAGTAAGCCAGCACTGCCGAGAATGTGACGTTCAAGTCCTGTGTCTGGTGTCTCTCGGTGGGTTTATGGAGAGAGATGGGAGGGAGAGAGAGAGAGAGGAGTGGAAGAGGAGGAGGAGAGAGAGGGTGGGATAAGGGGGGAGAGCTCGGAGGGGTTTAGAGGGAAGTGATATATATATTTTGTTGGGTCTTTCATTTAAAAGGGGGGGAGGTTACATAAAGCAAAGCATTAACAATTTTTTTTTAAACGAAATGATGAACGAAGCAAAGTGCCGACTACACCGAGCATCTTCTTGTTTCCTCTGATCGTAAACAAACGAGAGAGGAGAAACGAAAATGCATAGAAAACAGGGGGAACATAGACATAGTTAGACATAGACATAGTTCAATTTATGTTGGTATAGCCCCGTGAGCCGTTCGGCTCTTGAATCGGGTGCAACCGCAACAAACAAAAAACAGGAACAAGAAAAACATCTTAAAGTGACTATGTGTGACTTTGTGCAAACAGAAAATCCAGGAAAAAAATCCAAAAAAAATCCAGAAAAAGCACCGTACACCAACGCTGTGTGCAAAAATCCCAGTGGGATGCAAGTCAAACAACAACAACAACCACAAGGCAACTAAGATTAAGGCCATCAGTCTAACTCCGTACTACAATAGACAAAAAACACGGCCAAACCAAAAAACGTTTTCGAAATCACCAAAATGAAGCCATAAATGCAATGTAACAGCGATCATAGGGATAACAGTGATCATAGACATAGAGTGTGGAGAGAGGGGGTAGAGAGAGGGGGGGTAGAGAGGGGGGTAGAGAGAGAGGGGGGGTAGAGAGGGGGGTAGAGAGAGAGGAGGGTAGAGAGAGGGGGGTAGAGAGGGGGTAGAGAGAGAGGGGGGGTAGAGAGAGGGGGTAGAGAGAGAGGGGGGGTAGAGAGGGGGGTAGAGAGAGAGGGGGGTAGAGAGAGAGGGGGGTAGAGAGAGAGGGGGGTAGAGAGAGGGGGTAGAGAGGGGGGTAGAGAGAGAGGGGGGTAGAGAGAGAGGGGGGGTAGAGAGGGGGGTAGAGAGAGAGAGGGGGGGTAGAGAGGGGGTAGAGAGAGAGAGGGGGGTAGAGAGGGGGGTAGAGAGAAGGGGGGGGGTAGAGAGGGGGTAGAGAGAGAGAGGAGTGGCAGAGAGGGGGGTAGAGAGAGAGGGGGTAGAGAGAGAGGGGGTAGAGAGAGAGGGGGGTAGAGAGAGAGGGGGGTAGAGAGAGGGGGGTAGAGAGGGGGGTAGAGAGAGAGGGGGTAGAGAGAGAGGGGGGGCAGAGAGGGGGGTAGAGAGAGAGGGGGGTAGAGAGGGGGGTAGAGAGAGAGGGGGGGTAGAGAGGGGGTAGAGAGAGAGGGGGGTAGAGAGGGGGGTAGAGAGAGGGGGGGGTAGAGAGGGAGGTAGAGAGAGAGGGGGGGCAGAGAGGGGGGTAGAGAGAGAGGGGGGTAGAGAGGGGGTAGAGAGAGAGAGGGGGGGGTAGAGAGGGGGGTAGAGAGAGAGGGGGGTAGAGAGGGGGTAGAGAGAGAGAGGAGGGGCAGAGAGGGGGGTAGAGAGAGAGGGGGGTAGAGAGAGGGGGGTAGAGAGATAGGGGGGTAGAGAGAGAGGGGGGTAGAGAGAGGGGGGTAGAGAGGGGGGTAGAGAGAGAGAGGGTGGTAGAGAGAGAGGAGGGTAGAGAGAGAGGGGGGCAGAGAGGGGGGTAGAGAGAGAGGGGGGTAGAGAGGGGGGTAGAGAGAGGGGGGGTAGAGAGGGGACTAGAGAGAGAGGGGGTAGAGAGGGGGGTAGAGAGAGGGGGGGGGTAGAGAGAGAGGAGGGGCAGAGAGGGGGGTAGAGAGAGAGGGGGGGTAGAGAGAGGGGTAGAGAGAGAGGGGGGGTAGAGAGGGGGGATAGAGAGAGAGGGGGTAGAGAGGGGGGTAGAGAGAGAGTGAAGGGGTAAGGAGAGCAAAAAAGAAAAACATTATTTCGTTGAGTCTTTCATTTAAAAGGGGGGGGGGGGGGGGGTTACATAAAGCAAAGCATTAAAAGAACGAAATGATGAACGACTACACCGAGCATCTTCTTGTTTCCTGTGATCGTAAAAAACCAAGGAGAGAGAGAGAGGAGAAGACGTGGATAGAGACTGGGGAGAAGGATACGGATGGGAGAGAGGGAGAGAGGCGAGCGTGGAAGGGGAGAGAGAGAAAGAGCAGAGAGGGAGGGAGGGAGAGAGATTAGCTGGGAGCGCTGTCCGGCTATGAACGCTGTGGTGCTCACCCCGAGAACGGAGCTGAGGATACACGGAGAGACACGGAGACAGAGAGACACAGACACGTAGAGACCACACACACACACACACGGGGATACATACAGACACACAGAAGCACAGACACACAACATATACACAATAGCTAACACACACACACGGAGATACATACAGACACACAGAAGCAGAGACAGAACATATACACAATAGCTAACACACACACACACACACGGAGATACAGACACACAGAAACACAGACGCACAACATACACACAATAGCTAACACACACAGAGATACATACCGACACACAGAAGCACAGACACAAC